>NW_018237286.1:39793-41442 GCF_001263595.1 Phalaenopsis equestris | reverse complement strand
GGAATCAGTCTGCCTTCATCAGGGATAGAAATATTGTGGATTTGGCCCAAGAATTGCAAGAATTGGTGCTGGACTTGGACAGAATCACTAGAGGAGGCAAATTAATTTTCAAATTAGATATCAAAAAATCTTATGATACTATAAGCTGGAGTTTCATTGAACAGGTTTTGATTGCTAGAGGTTTCTCATCCTCCTTTGTCTCTCTTATCAACAGATGGTTGTCCAATAATTTCCATTCAATCTTCATCAATGGATCCACTCATGGGTTTTTCAGTGCTTTTAGAGGTATAAAACAAGGTGACCCTCTTTCCCCAGCCATCTTTATCCTAGCTTTTGACTACTTATCAAGAATTTTGAATGAGTTGGCATCCAGGAAATCCCATTCTCTTTATAGTCACAAATCTTCCATATTAATCAATCATCCGGCCTTTGCTGATGACCTCATAATCTTCACAAAAGCTTTCAAAGGTGCTGTCAAATTATTATTGCAGAATCTGGAGACCTTTCAAGATGTTTCTGGAATGAAATTCAATAAACAGAAGTGCCTCTCCATCTACAGTAAGCAGTGCATTACTGAGTTTAAATCCTGGGTTGCTGATTTCACTGGTTTCAAAAACAGTATCCTTCCTATGAAATATCTGGGGGCTGTTCTTATCAAAGGAAGAACTAAGAACATTCAATTTGATCATATAATTGACAAGGTCCAAAGTAAATTGCATGCATGGGAAAATTCCTTTTTATCCAATGGGGGTAGAATTACACTTCTCAAAAGTGTTCTTTCTGCCTTACCATCCTACTTACTACAAATGAACATTCTTAAAAAATCCTCTCAGAAACTATTAGAAGGTATCTTTAATAGATTCCCATGGGCTGGTCATAGGAAGCAGAAACACTGGACCTCTTGGGCTAAGGTGTGTAAACCTGCTGAGGAGGGTGGGTTAAGATTCAAGTCTTTCTCCCAAATTATGGACACCAATTTCTGCAAGCTCTGGCTCAGATTCAGATCTCAGTCATCCTTATGGGCTGAATTCCAATGGGGCAAATATTGCAGACATCATCACCCCAACCAACTCTCAGTGGGTGTTGGGGATTCTACAATCTGGAAAAGGATGTTAAAAGTTAGACAGGATGCTGAACAGTTGTTTGTCTGGGAACTTGGTGAGGGCTTGGTTAACATCTGGTGGGATAATTGGTCCTTGGATGGTTGCCTTATTCAGGACCAGAATGCCCCAGCTTCCCCTGTGCTTGTGAAAGACATCTGCGCTCATGGAAAGTGGAACCTTTCTCCAATCATTCCTTTCTGCAGCCCTTCTCAACTATCCAATATTCAGAAGCTTATTATAAAACCTGGGGTTAAAGACAGAATTGTTGTAAGAAAGAACCTAATCCCTTCTCAGCCCCCCCAACTGGTATACTGGGGTCACACCATCTGGAATAAATTCCTTACCCCATCCATGTCCTTCTTCATATGAAGACTCTTCTCAAAAATGATTCCCACAGATGACATTTTGAAATTGAAGGGGTTGAGGGGTCCTTCTAGATGCACTTTCTTTTTGTCTCAAGAGGAAACTATTACCCATCTCTTCTTTGAGTGCATTTGGGTACAGGATGTTTGGTCCTTTGTGATTGGTAAACTTAGAATCCCAACT
>NW_018237286.1:0-39747 GCF_001263595.1 Phalaenopsis equestris | reverse complement strand
TCTGAACTCCAGGACATCCCCAATATTGTGGCATGGTTTGTGTGGATGGCTAGAAACCAGGCAAAGCATGATAACTCCCTTATTGATCCTATAAGGGTGGGTCTCAATTGTATTGCTTTTATTCGCAAACTGATCAAATTTAAAAAGTATAAGGCTGTGTTGGAGATTGGTTCTTTTCCCAAGCCACAAACTTCTAAAGTTGTGACAATCTACTGGACCCTCCCAAAGTTTGGCTGGACCAAAATTAACATTGATGGCAGCCATAAATCCCAGTCTGCAGGCATTGGTGGGGTTTTTCAGGAACCATGAGGGGAAAGGTATCTTATATTTCCAATCTCCAATTTAGGCTTTTGACTCACTTGAGGCAGAATGTCAAGCAGTTTTTTGGGCCATCAACTTAGCCAGATCTTGCTTGCTTGATCAGTTATGGGTTGAATCTGACTCCTTGCAACTTATTAACATCTTCCATGGGATTTCAGAAACCCCATGGAACTTAATCTGCCTGATGTCTAGTATTCATCAATTGCTCAAATTTTGCTCTATAAAGTTCTCTCATATTCACAGAGAAGGAAATAGACCATCCAACTGGCTGGCTAGAAGGGGTCTTTTTACAGAAGAACCTCTAGTGAGTAGAAGAATTCTCCCCCACTAGACTTTCTCTTATCCAGTGACATGTTGCCTCTCCCTTATATCAAAAATTATGTGTAGTAGGTTTGAGAGGTGCCTTCCTTATAAAGTCCCTCTCCTGTCACCTTTTCTTTCTTTCTTTTTCTTTTCTCCATGTACTTTGTTTGATTTCTTTAATGAATTGGAGCTATGCTCCTTATATAAAAAAGTATATGGAGGCTGGTGGTTTAGGCTTTAAAGGCTTGCATCAGATGCAACACATTAGCCTGTGTAAGACAAAATGAAAGCTTATGGGCCAACTTTATGATGGCCAAATATTGCAAGTCTGTCCATCCTGGGGAGTTCACTAGGAAGGTGGGAGACTCTAGAATTTCGGTCCAGATGCTCAAGGCTAGAGATGACATTGATCAACTGCTCAGATGGGAGTTGGGACAAGGGAACATTAATTTTTTGAAAGACAACTGGTGTTCAAATGACTGTTTGGAACCTCTACAGGATGACAAGGAGGGGGATTTATTGGTTAAAGACTGTTGGGTAGGTAATGGTTGGTCTGAGGACTTCTTGAGGGGATTACTGAAGGAGCAGTCTGTAAACTACATCTCTACAATACAATTTGACAGAAATAAAAAGGATAAACTCATCCTGTTGAATAGGACTAATGCTAGTATCTCTAAAGACATTCAAAATTACCTGTATAGCTGGGTTTCTTGCCAGTGGAACATCTCCACTTGCCAAAAACATCTCATCTCCTCTATGATGTTCTTCTCTTGGAGAGTTATCAACAACCTTCTCCCAACTGATGATATTCTAAAACTAAAAGGCCTGAAAGGCCCTTCAAGATGTTATTTATGTAAGTGTGATCAGGACACAAGGGATCACCTATTCTTCAGGTGTAACTTTGCCAAGGAGGTTTGGAGTAAACTAACTTCCCAAATGAACATAAATCTAATTAACATTGGCTAACATTATTGACTGCATTAAATATTGGAAAGGGATAAACCTCAAGCCAATTCCCTTCATTGTGGCTTGGTTTATTTGGATGGCTAGAAACATGGCCAAACATGAGGATAGGGAGGCCAGTGCTACTAGGGTGATGACTAACTGCTGGGCTTACCTAAACAAACTAATACACTGGAGGAAGTTCCCTAGGATTTTGCATACCACAACGTACATGGGTGCCAAATTCAAAATCATCAAGGTGAGATGGGAGAGACCTCCTTATCCCTTCATAAAAATAGACACTGATGGAAGCTACACAAACAAGAGAGCAGGCATTGGGGGAATTTTCAGAGACCCCAAAGGGAATACTCTGCTGTTTTACAAGGCCCCTTATATTGTTGATGATGCTTTGGAAACTGAAGCTGCTGCACTTTTCTGGGCCTTAAATTTTGCTAAAAAGAACAATTGACAGTGGATTCTTGCTGAAGTGGACTCCTCCCTGCTGGTGGAGTTACTTAATTCTAAGATGTCTTCCTCTTGGCATATCAACCAATGGATTCATAGAATCAACAAGCTTAATACTGAAAGTAAAATCCATTTCTCTTTTGTGTATAGGGAAGCTAATAGACCTGCTAATTATCTAGCTATAGAAGGTGCTCATGCTGATCATCCTGAAGTGTCCACAACTCTATACCCCTCCCTACAGCTACTAACTCAGGGGGACAAGCTTCAAATTCCTTATCTCAGAGTGCAAAGATGATTGCTGGACTTGTGGGTGTGGACATGAATTGTTATGCCCTGTTGCTGAGATTGTGTTTCTTCTGGACAATGGGAATTCAGTTGTTTAGCTTGATAGGGAGTTAGTTTGTAAATATATATACATACTTATATTCATATATACAATGTTTTGTTTTCTCCCTTCTTTTTGTGTTGAGGATGTAAGTGGATGGGTCACCCTTATGAGTGAGTTATGTATGTTTTGCTTTGTTCTTAGATAGGGGACCCCTTCCAATTTTTTTGTTGTTTTTCCTTTTGATCAACATGCAAGGAGCCGAATAATGCTCCTTACCCTAAAAAAAAAAATATAGTCATTCTTGAAATGAATAAACATACATACATACATACATACATACATACATACATACATATATTCTTAAAGGAGCTAAAGTCGCTCCAAATTTATTAAACAAAAAAAGAAGTTTACAAAACTTGGAAGGAGAACCCCTCAAAATGAACCCTAACTAACCAAGAAGTCTAATATAGGGAGGGCCGAGAGGTCTATTTTCAAAAGAAAAGCTAAAGGAGGAGAAAAAATTTTACTGATCTGAATTTGCTTAGAGTGGAGCCCAAATCTTGCTAGCCAATTTGCTGGCCTATTGCACTCCCTGGAAATATGAGAATAAAGTAACCTGAGTCCCATGCTCAGTCTTTTAATGTTATTAATCCAATAAACAAGATTCCAAGGGCATGTCATCCTCCCATTTAAAAAGCTGATTAGAATTAAGGAATCATATTCTACAATAACTAGATCAAAGATACACCGCTTTGCAATGAAAATGGCCTAGAAGATTGCTTGAGTTTCAGCCTCCAAAGGATCTTCAACCCAGGCAGGAGAGTGAAAATAAAGCAAGCAGTTACCCTTATGGTCTCTGAATACACCTCCCATCCCAGCATGAGGGGTTGAAAAAATTCCATCAGTATTCACTTTAATCCAACCAACAGGAAGAGGCTTCCAAAAGATAAGAGTAAAAGAGGGAGTCCTTGGATTACTTTGAACTGGTTGGCCTAGAATGTTAATAAATTTCTTATACCTGGAGAGTTTCTGCAAGTAAAATAAGTAATTATTAGCAATTGCAGTAGCTTCCAATCTTGAATCCTCAAACTTGATGTTATTTCTTGCCATCCAAACAATCCAGAAAATAATGCAAGGCACAGAAATAAGGATTGGTCTAGCCAATCCTTCCAGCACTGAAAAAAATTAAGCTAGGACAACTATAAAGTCTAAATCTTTAGTCTAGACATTATACAACTTAAGACTTTCTAGATAAAAGCACAGCTAAAGAAGATGTGTTGAATTGACTCCTCATCAGATCTACAGAAAACACACCTAGAAGGTTCTCTTAGTCCCTTCAATTTCAATATGTCATATGTTGGTAGCAGCTTGTAGAAGAGTCTCCAATAGAAAAAAGACATAGAAGGTTACAGGAATTCACTCCAGATCATAGATCCCCATTGGACATCCTATTGGGAGAAACAAATTTTGGAAATAACAACTGAATCTATATGTATCCTCTTTTTTAGAAGATGTTAAAAGATGTGTTGACAAGATATTTTTAACCGCACCTCTATCTTTCTTAGAAGAATCTATAGGTATCCTCACAACTTTACTGATTTGAGAGGTATCTAGAATTTTCTAAAGTGCCTACAAGTTCCAACTATCATCAGTTCAACTATCAGCCATCTGAAGTGAGACATCAACAAGCTGAGGGAAGCAAGGGACCAACTTGCCCTCCACAGTCTAGTTGTCAAGCCAGAAATTTAACTTGCCATCCCTCAGTTCCCATAAGAAAATATTTTAGCCTTGGACCTAACTTTCAGCATATTAATCCAAGTTATAGAATCACAAATTTTCCTTGACACCAAAGCTGGATAAAGATCCTTGCAGTATTTACCTTTCATAAATTTGGCCCATAAAGAAGGTTGTGCTCTGAACATAATCCACAGTTTACTGAAATTGGTTTGGGTGATTTGCTGAAAACACTTGAAGCCCAAACCACCAACTCTGGTAGCTTTGCAGACCTTATGCCATCTCATCCAGTGCACTTGCTTCCTTTGACCAGCCTAAAAAAATCTATTATGGTCCTTTCAAATGTGTTATGGATAAATTTCTTCATCACAACTACTTGGGATAAGTATGAAGGGTGAGTTGCCAAAACACTTCTAAGAAGAGTAATTGTGCCTCCATTTGATAGAAAAGAAGTTGACCAATAGTTTAGTCTATCTTGTATCTTCACTACAATCACATCAAATTGAATTTCCCTTGTCCTCCCTTTTAGCAAATAAGCTCCCAAGCACTTTAAAGGAAGGGAACTAGTGCATAATCCAGTGAAGTCAATGATCTAGTGTTTGATTTCAGGTTTAATTCTTCTGCTGAAGACAACCATACATTTTTTGGGAATTGAATTGCATTACATAAATTGATTGAAACTTATCCAAACATTGGAAAATCAGTCTAACATCTAGCTTAGTAGCTTTAGCAAATAAAATGACATCATCAGCAAATGCTAAAAGGTTAACAACAATATTGGATTTATGATTATATAAGGTACGGGGAGAGTTGACAATGAGTTGATTTAGAATCCTAAAGAAGTAATCAAAAGCAAGATTAAAAATGGTTGGGGACAAAGGGTCGCCTTGCTTGATTCCTCTAGAAGCACTAAAGAAGCAATGTGATATACCATTAATGAAAATTGAGTGATAGTGTCAGCGCTATTTTGGTTGGAGGACTTGCCCGTAAGAAGCTGTCGGTCACCGGAATTAAAATTCATCGCCCGCTTCGGAAGGAAGAGGAAGTTTTAATTTACATAGATATTTAGTTTTAGAAAAATATGAAATCAAACTGACACCATATTTTTCATAGTGTAAATGAAAGATAACTGTACCTCAAATCCTGTATCTATCCCGAAGGATAAACACAGGACTTGAGGATGAGACTCAATCAAATAAACTAAAAAATATATGACATCTGTTTGGTCTGCAAAACCGTTTTATTTGCCGACAAGTTCTCCTATTTAATATAAATAATTAAATAGGGTTTATATTAAGCTGGGTTCGAGAAAAGCTTCCTATAAGGGCAAGCCCTTATAGTTAATTACATCTTAAATGACCAAAGTCACTTAAGAAGACTCTCAATAAAAATCAAGAAATATTATCTTCAAGGAAATTCAAAGGGTAGGACTTTTCAATAAGATCAGACGTAGAGGTGTGAAAGGGGATTGGTCCAAATTTGGAATATTTTGTTGTAGAGTTCAAAGGAGGAAGAACTAGGGGATGTCATGGATCCAGAGAGGAACCTCGGTGACTTCCCAAACTATCCTAATGTTTGACTTCAGTTATAAGGAGAAATATTTAGGTGTTTCATCCTGCCAATTTTATTAGTTAGGGCTTACATTTGTGTGAAACGATCACACAAATAGCCTAGAAGATGTGAGGATTTAGGTCGAGACAGACGACAACCTCAGAATCCTAAGACGAGTTAGGGCTTATATTATATATCAGAGCTGTACAAAGGCCTAAAGATAATGTAAGGATTTATGTTGTATAAGCAAGCAACCTCGAAGTCCAATGAATTTGTTGTTTAATTATAAGGAAGGAAGATTGGTTTAGCTGAGGAAGACAGGTTTTGTTGTTGAAGATGGTCGTGCTGCCCACCATGCTAGCTCCAAGCTCCTTGTCACGACAAGTTTGAGTTTTTTAGTGTGACAAGTTATGATGTTAAATCAGGTGGCCCTATGTTGAATTTCTTTAAATTTTATGGGGGCAGTTAAAGTTGATTAGAGCGACACCGGTTAGGATCCTACAGTTCCGTCGTTCCGACACCACTATTTTCTATTGAATTCACTTAGTCCAAATGAAGTTACTAAACTCAACTTAATGAGTTCCATAATTTCATTTAGACCATGGGAAGCCTCGTTAGCAATCGTAGATTACCTCCTCCGAGGAATTCCTGATCATCCGATAGAGATGTCTTAATTTAGTTGAAGTTGTAGTTTTGTGTGATGTTTGTGATTAAATTTTGAGTTGTTTTATGTTTTGAATGTTATGGCGGTGAATTTTATCTTGGTTGATTTTAGTTTTTGTTTTGTAGCTATCCTAATAGTTTTAGTTTTCATGCAGGGTGGCGTTGTTGTTTAGCATGCAAATTTGCAGGTATAAAATTACAGTATGAAAGTACAAGAAAGTTGATGTTGAAAACTGTAAAAGTGTACCTGGTGATTCTTTTTATTTCACCACATGAAACTCAAAAGGCATGTTAGGGCAGTTATATGAAATAGGGAAGTAAAATTTTGATGACCTATCTAACCCTAGATCATATCTTGGTGGGTCCTTATTGGGTCCTTATGGGTCCTTATGAGTTTAATTAAGGATGATGTTGCTAAGCAAAATATATTAAGTTTAGTAGATCTCCGATGTATCCAACAGATCTAGAGAAAGAAGAAGGTCTATGCTACTCTCTCGCTGTCTGGTGAAAAATCTCGAGTTCTTTTAAAGTTATTATGTTGCTTAATAATTCATGTTGTAAATACCTTTAGTGCTTAGTGAGCATTGGTGTCTTAATTATCCCTAAGAGTAAGATAATTATCATCTATAATTTAATTTTGAAGATTATGTGGGTGAAGACCCTTAAAGAGGCAAGTTAGTGTTATTGGAACACTTAGCCAAATTTTGGTCCTAATTAAGCTTGTAGTGTTTGAAAGATGTTCTAATTTTCAATGATATTTCTTTTTCTAATCCTCATTTAAATGAAACTTGATTTAGCCCAAGTCACTACTAAGCCCTTAAGACCTATGTGAGTGTCTTAATTAGTTGTGAAAAGATTTAGCTTTAGGTGGTCATGATTCATGATTTAAATTTTAGAAAATCCAAATAGGGGTATTAAATTGATTAATTACTAAATTGATTAATTATTGACTTCAAAATTCATACCCCTAAGTCCAGGATCGTTTAATTTTAGTAAACTTCCAAATTTTAATAATTTAGAGATTTATTAACTTATCTTTTTAATGAGTTTTGACAAGTTGTTTCTATCAATTAACCCCTTGTGTTTCAAGAATCAAATAAATTGATTAAGATCACATGTTACCCATTCCCCTCCTTGACTTCAACCTAAATGTTAATTCACATTTGCCCTCCAAAATTACACATTTGCCCTTAAGGCTCCAACACTTCATAATTTGTCAAATTCAATTCAAATGACTTTGAAATTTTTATACTACCTTATTCATTGGTAAATTAAGACATCAGAGGAGAAAATGTGATTTTTGAAAATTTAATTTAATTTATATAATTATTTTCATGCAAAAATAGAATTTTTCAAAGAAAATTCCAAACTTGACCAAGGTAAATCCTAATCCCTTAAAATTGTTACTGGAGGTAGATCTAGATTAGAGAAGGTTTACTGGAGGTAGATTTAGATTAGAGAAGGTTATGGACCAAATTTCATGATTTTTTGAATTTTATTTGAATTTTAAGAATTATTTTAATTTCTCGGGTATTAATTAAATATGAAATATTTTAAATAGGGAGAATTAAGTTTTATATTTTTGAAAAATTTTCCTGAGGTTAGAGAACCCAAAGGAGAAAATTTTATATTTTCCTATATTTTTTTTGATTTATTGAAATTATTTTTTGTGATAACCCATTTTTAGCCTTTAAAAATTATTTTTAAGCTTTGAAATTCAGTATCTTATTTAGAAAATCAGGAAAATTTTTCTAATTATTCCTAACTGCTTAGGAAACAATTTAGAACATTTCTATGAATTTTATTATTTTTGTGATTGTTATGGATTTTTTTATTATTTAAATATTTAAAATAGGTTAAAAATCAAGTTTTTATTTTAAACTCCTTTTTATTTTTAGAAAATACACCTGATCACAGAGAACTCAAAAAACTCAGTTTTATAATTTTTCAAGTTATATTTTAATTATTAAAAATCATTTTAGTGCCAAAAAAATTATTTATCTTTAAAAATCAACTTAAGTTACCAAATGAACTCAAAATGTTTCAAAATTTTTATAATGAGTTCTCTGGATTCTAAACATAAGTGGAGATTAAAAATTGAGTCATTTTCTTGTTTGTGTTTTTCAAAATTAATTATTTTAGTGATTTAGGGTTTGTGAAGATTAGGTGTATTTTAAATGACTTGGCTCATGAGAAATTTTCCTAAAGGCTCTCTAGTCATGATAAACCTTCCAAAATTTTCTTGGATTTTTCTAACAACATGTTAATTTCCATGATTATTTTAAGCAAATAACGCATATAGACTTGAAAAATATGATTCTCTATCTAGGGACCTCCTCTTACTTTGAAAAAATCGAAGAATGTTCCTTAAGACAGAGGCATCAACATGCTAAAATTTCAAGCCATGGTGATATTACTACATGCATGGAGAATCAAGAATCAAAACATCCAAATCAGTTTTTAATTAATTAAAAATAAAATATGCATCAAATGAACTCCAAATCATTTTCACATTTTTCTCCTCTTTTCACTGAGCAAGAGAGTATTTTTATTTTTTTTTATAATTTTTCTACACCAAGATATGAATTTTTAAAGCTAGGGATCATTTTCTATTTTTTTCTTAAATCCCTATTTATCTATTTAAACGCACGACGCTACATCAACCTACAACAGCTCCAAAGCTCCACGCGGCGCGCTCCCATTTGATGTCGCCATCCACCTCAGCGCTGACTCGGCCTACGATTCATGTAAGGAAGCGCTGTCTGGCTTGATCTCCTCCATCCATCTGATACACGTGCGATCGGATGGCTCCCCGTCATCATTCCTGATAGAGTGATCCCGTGATCGTCCACACGAAAACCCTAAGATCTCATCCTAGACTCAAGCAAATTGCCTCGAGTTTGATCCTATGGACTCGCCTAAGTGAGACAAACATATCTATACCATAATCATGCAATTAAATTATGCCTAATTAAATGGATAATCAAAATAAGCTTGAGAGGGGTAGAGGCTTTATAACTTGGCTCTGAGAAGTGAAGCTTCAATTAGAAGCTTCAATTAGAGCTAGGGATTGAGCCTCTAGTCTTGGTGAAATGCCTATACCCAAATTTGACCAAGGCTAAGGTGTTGGTCTAGAGCTATGCTAGGGGCTCTCTATAAGGGGAATTTGATAGGGCTTTGGCTTCTCTCAATGTAGTGAAGGTGTGGGTGAGTTTAATTTGAGTTTGGTAGAGTTTAGAGGTGTGGAGAGCTTTGTCCTGTCTCCGATAAGGTTTTGAGCTAAAAAATTGGGCTCTGGTAAGGGGATTCAGGGCAATGTAGTGGTTGGGTTGCACTGAGGAGGTCTCAAAGAGGCTTTGAGATCAATTTGGGGAAGTCTCTTAGAGGAATTTTTAACTCTCCCTCCATGATCGTGGAGGGGAGAATTTTATAAAAATTGCCTTAGGCTTGCTGCCATGGCCAATTAGGAGGTGAAATGTGCTGCCTAGGTGGACGGTAGAGAGGCTTTAAGCTTCAATTTGGATGAGGTGGCCTCTAGGTTTGAATTCGGTTTAATCCCATGGAGGTGGCTCTCAATTTGGCTATTTTTCGGCCACTAGGCCGACCAACCAGCCAGGGGAGGTGGCTAGGGAGGACAGGTGAGCTAGGGGAATATGTCACAACTACTTAATGTTTTTAGGCTTTGTTTTGGAAAAACATATCCTAAGCTTAAGCAAATATGGCATGAAATCCTTTAATTTAGGGGAAATTTGGTCCATGACTTAGTTTAGGTGGTTTTAATATTTTTAGGCTTGTCACTAGGGCCCAACTAATGGTTGTGGAGTCATTAATTTGGTGACTTTGGGGTAGTTAGGCCATCTTTAATGCATGAGTTCAATTTGGGTTCAAGTGATCAAAGCTTGGGTTTGGGCTAGGTTAGCCATGTTAATTGACCCAATTAATTGATCAAAATTGTGTAGATGATTGTTATTAAGATTTTTGGTGAAGGATTGAAGTGATTTTGAGTTCAATTGGTAAGGCAATTTGAGGAATTTTTGAAATTTGGTCAATTTGGGCATGTTAGGCTAGACATGGGTCTAGGTTGGGTTAGACTTGGGCTAAGTCCAAATTGAATGGTTCAAATGATCTAGGGAGATGTTGTGAAGATTTTTCATGAAGGGATAGAGTGGAAATTGTGGGGTTAAGGCCATCAATTTTGTGAGATTTTGAGACACCACCAATTCGGGGTAAATTTGGGGCTTTTTGGACTTAGGCTAAAATCCAATGAAATTGAGGCCTCACCAAGGCCAATTGAAGGTCAAGTTTGATGTATGGGGATGTTATGAAGGTTTTTCAACATGAATTGTGGCAAATGAAGTAGGCCATGGGTTCAATTTGGTGGAACCAAGTCATAGGGCCAAAATTGGGGTTTTTGGTCTAACTCAAAATTAGGTTCAAATGATGGACTAATGAAGCTTGAATTTGGTCTAGATTGGTCACATCAAGAGTTTATTTGAGTTTAGAATTGAAATTGGGAAAAATTGAGACTAATTTGATAAACATTTGGAGTGATTTGGGGAAAACATGGGCCTTTAAAGGGCAATTTGGGGGTTTTGGTCAAAGATGGTCATATTGACCAAACTGGGTCATGTGATAGGTGAGAAAAATGAAATTGGGAATATTTTGGGGGTTTTGGGAATTTTTGGAATTTTTGAAATTTTGGGTAAGGAGGGGTATTTTGGGAATTTGGCCAATTTTGGTGATTTTGGGTAGTTTGGGTGTTTTCAAGGTGTTTGAAATGATTTTTGAACCAAGTTGGGTTTTTTAGGTAAATTTGGAAATTTTGGCCAAATTTGGGGTCCCAAGGGCATCTAGGTAATTTGGTGGAGTTTAGGGGCAAGAGGCTAGGTTGAGTATCTTGGTAGAGTTGGAGTACCAACCACCATAAATAAGCCATGGACCAATGTGGACCAATGGAAATTGGACCAATGGAAATCCCATTTTGGGTCCTCTATGCAGTGATCTTAGCCAAACCCTAGCCTAGGGTTAATGGGTTTAGGGGACCACCTACATGAGTCTCCCAAAAGTATCAAGGGATCAGAGCCTAGAAGTTTAAGTTTAGGATAGTGAGTGATTGTGAGTGCAAGTATGCACATTAAGCCCTAGATCAACACCCAGGGTCAACCCTCCCAGGGTCAACCCTAAGGTCCAGCAGTCCTAAGGATGACTCATCTTGAGTTCCCCCATAATGGCCCCACCTACTAAGTGCTAGAGGTGAGGACAAATATGCGGAACTTCAAGTTGAGTAGAGAAGAGTTTGGAATTTCTAATGGTGATGTTTCCTTGTCTAGTTTTCTAAGAATAGTCAATAGAAAGGTCCTATGACTAGATCTTAGGCTACTAAAGAGGAAAAACTAATCCTCAACCAAAAGTGAGGTCAACAGATAGTTATTAGATAAACACCTATTAACAAGTGAAATGAAAGGAGAAAAAAAACCTCTTGCAGTAAGCCCTTCCTCAATGAAGCCCCAATGTATGGTGTCATAAGCTTTCTTGATATCAAGTTTGAAGATAACATTCTACCTCTGCACTATTTATCAAGATTCAAAACCAATTCCTGAGCCAAAAGAACATTCTCCACAATGCTTCTCCCTTCTATGAAGTGATGCGGGTAGAATTAGTGTGTAAATTTTGCAAATACTTTTCAAAATTACAAAATACACATGACAGATATAACAATAAATATGCAATATAATCCCAACAAAAATACCTTTTATGGAAATAGTTTATCTTTAAAAATCATTTAAACTGCCAAATCCACTTTAAATTCAACACAAGTATAAGTATTGCTCAAGTAAAAAAGGGCTCTAATGGAGTCATAGATATCGATCCCACAGGGAAGTTGAAAAAACCTATAAGTAAATTTATAAAAATTTACTTATACTTTAAAAATACAAAAATAAAAGCAAAGTGCAAAGTTTGAATATTAATTACTAAAGTGAATGCTATATAAAATGCGGTTGAAAGACAAAGTTAACTAATTAAAAACTAAACTTTTGAAAGTAAAATTAGGAAAACTAAACAAAGTTTTTGTTGACGAAAGATTCAAATTTAAGAAAGCATCCTTCCTCTTTACAATGAGTATATGGATTGTAAGTATATGGATTGTATGTAAAGAAAATAAAATCATTTGAAAATATATATAAAAACTATTTTGTGCCAAATAGGAGCAATCTTATTCCTTACCCTCTTCCAAGTGTTGTAAAGAACATTGACTAATCCAGAGTTTGGTCCCTAATTCCATGGTTAGGCTAGGAGGATACCTACTACCACTCCAAAGCGCCCACTACTCTGTCCTCTGAGGGCTAAAAATCTTGCATTAGTTTCTAATCAATTGTACCAAATTAGAGATTTTAATCTGTCATTTTAAATCTCCAATTTGGCATCCAACAAAGTATATTTCCCTATTTCCCTATTTATTTAAACTTTTATTTAAACTTAATTTCATGGATGATATACTCTCCCATGAAATCAAATGTGATTCTCCCAATGTTATAGAAATCATAGCCCTTTTCAGAACACATGTTTCTCAACATGTTTTAACATTTCAATTGGTCAGATCGAAAAGTAAATGAAGATCAAATCATCACAAATTATTGATATTCAAAACCATATAAAACAAAATCAATTCTTCACAAAACCATATCTCAAAGTAAGGAGAAGGATAAAGAAGACTACTCAGAATTCATGACAAAGATACAATAAAGCACAAATCTCATATATAAAAAGAAGTTTACAAAATAATAGAGATAAAAGACAACATATCTCACAATCCTTCCCAAGAAAATTCCTAGAAGTTCTCTCCAAGCCTTTCTCTCCTTAGAAGCACACTCAATTCTCTCTTAAAATGGTAATGAAGAAGAAATCCTTCACCTTCCCTCTCCTCTTACAACCCTAGAAAAATCTACTCTTCTTCTCTCCTTGCCTTTCACGCCACCCACACTTTCTTGTCCTTTTCATCCCCCTCAAACTCCTTGAAATCCTACTCTTTTAATTTGGGCTGCCTCTTTTCAAAAGGAATTCAAAATTCTCTTCAAAATTCCCTCCAAAAGTTAACTTTTTTGAATTCAAAAGATGTGTCATTTGATCCAAGGGGTATATCCCTTCAGAAAAGAACCTTTCATGTGTAGAACAAGTGTCCCTTTGAAAATTTGTGCAAAATTCATCTTAAACCACCTTAATCCAAAAAAAAGTTATCTCTGGTGCATCACGCGCCAAGCCCAAATTTCCAAAATTTGCTATTTTGGTTGAAAATTTCGTCCTTTTTGCCATTGTTTCTCCAAATACTTAAAAAGGATACACTTGCAACCAAAACATGAAAATACCATTCTTTAAAGTGCAATATCACAAATAATAAGCATAAAATTTGTACTTAAAACAGTTTATTATTTTGGTGCATCAAATCCCCCAAACTTAAATGTTACTTATCCTCAAGTGACACTTTTATTACATAAGAGCTTATGACTTAGGATAGAGATTTACTTACAACTTCTATACTTTAGTTTAATTAATAGAATAAAAAAATTTAAGAAAAACCTTTAATAACTTAGATCAAACTCTAAGTCTAGGAATACTTAGTAATCAAATTTTAGATTTTTGAATCTCTATTCATTTCAAGAAAAATTACAATAAGGACGTTTAGAATATTCATATGAAAAAGAACTTCATGAAGACTTTACTAGGAATTCTACTAATACTCTAATGCAAGTTTAGAAAAAGTAATAAAGCTCATTCCTTAAGTTGATTCAAGCGAAGCCAATTTTTGATCAAGCGTCTCCTCAAGCTTTTCCTCACTTATTTTTCTTTTTTTTCTTTGTTTTTTTTTAAGTGAGGTTTACTATAGTTGAATAGCCTTTAATAGTTTTGAACTTCACTATCCAACTTCACTATCCTCTTTTCTTTTTAAAGTCAAAACTCCATACATTTCTTCACTTTATAAATTCATATTAGTTTATGATTTTTCGTAAAGTCTCATTCTTTTCTTCTTACATGACTCTACAATTCTTAATACTTTAGGGTTTAGGGTTTAGGGTCAACTTCATTTACTTTTAATAGAAAAGCATAGTCTTATCCTATCATACCAAATATCTTTAACTTTAGAATTGACCTTCATTATTAAAAACTTTTTAACTAAATTTACCATAATAATTATAAACATAAGTATAGTCATTTAAAGTTAAATCTTAATATCCCTAGGTCATGTTAAATTAATTTTAAAAATATAGTTAATTGAGGACAAATAAAATTTAGTTTACTTCTTTTCAAAAGAAAATTTTCTTCCTGCCAAACTTAAGTTTTTAAATAATTTTAAAAATATTTTAGTACAAAATTTTAGTGGGTGAAAGAAAATAGTAAATGAATGAAAATAAAATCTGGCCTGTAGAGGATATCTAATTATGAAACTAGGCTCTGGTATACTGCAGGTACTAACTTTAAAAACATACAGGCCTTAAAGCATTAAATGAAACATAATATATTCCATAGAATTTGCTGAGAATTAAAAATAGAAATAAGAAAACTAAAAAATAAAATTGAAAATACTAAAAATGGAGAAAATGTAAAAGTCTACAGTTACTAATACAATTATGTCCACAACATAACATTAAAATTTTTACTACAACGGTTCTCAAATGAATACACAACACATTTCAATCACAAATAACAAACAAAAACAAAACAAACTGCACTAGACTCATAAAAGTAACAGTTTTCATCTCCTTCCTCCTCCCCATCATCATCATATTCTTCTTCTTCTTCATCTTCATCCCAAATAGGAGTGTAGGGAGTGAAACTAGGACAAGGAAGAAATTCCACATTACGCTTTCCCCTAAGATGTCTTACCATTGCAATCTTAAAATCAATATCATGGTGAACTCTCCTTTGCTGATATTCATCATTATAAGTATTTCTTGCTCCAATCTCTCCCAACTGACTATGAATATTCATTATGTCCATTTGTTGAATCATGAGTTGGTCCATAATGTTTTCTAATGATGCAGGGCGAGAAGTATATGCCCCTGCAGCTGATGTAAAAGGTTTATCTCTTCTTCCCAAACTAGATTCAACAAATGATTCAACTCATTGAATCATATGCCTCCCAATAGAATTTTGTGGGTGTAATCTTTCTTCATTTCTATGAAACTCTACTCCTGATTGTTCATATAAAGAGAAAATCAAAGCAGGGTATCCTAAACCACTAACTATAGAACTATCAGCTATACTTCGAGCATGATGAACTATAAGTGCACCAACATCTCTATCTTTTGTAACATCAGCAAGATGATTGATTAACAATAATCTAACAGAATTAAAGTGAAGCCATACCTTTAACTGGCTAGTCAACATGGAAGCAGGGAAGTTAACTATCTTGTTATTCTTAATCTTTCACTCTCCTCTTCAATCAGTCAAAAAAGTAAGCACTTCATCCAATAATGAATCAGTTATCACGAATACAGTATATTCATAAAAAATTAAGTAAATTCAACTTGTTTACCTCTAACCAATATGTGGTCACCAGCATTGAACCTCAAGTTGGAATAAAACTCCCGAATCATTTGGACAATCCCTTCTGCAGTGAAGTAGCAGAATCTTTCCTAATTTCTGACAGGGATCAACCTTTCAGTCTCGCCACCCGGGTTTGCAAATGCCCGTTCTTGAATTAATCTTCTAGTCTCCATTTGTGTATTGTAAATATGTTGGGCCTTGAAATTAATGATTCTTCATGAATCAAAATTCTCAGACGTCCTTCCTCTCTTAACTCGAGGAGCAATTGAAAATTCTACAAAATCTCAAATAAATTTCAAACAAATTACTAAATCAAAAATCTAACTCCTCAAGCAAAATTATTTGGTAAGAAACTTTTCACCATGAGTTTTCTTCATAATTTTTCATCAATCAAAAATCAATTTTTCATCAAAAATCACAAATTTTGGATCTTTCATAATGTAGGAAAAATCCATGGTAAAAATAAAAAATTTCTAAGTTAAAGTGAAGCTCTTACCAAGAGAGGATGGAATATATGATTTTTTGCCTCCAAAATCTTCTCTATTGTCCTCAATAACACGCCCTAGGTCAAGGTTTAGAGGTAGGAGACAGCCCAAGCAATGAAAATGGAGCTTGTCTATGTGATTTTGCAGTTTTTTTAGGTGATCTGGCGTGTTTGGGGCTTTGGCGCATCACGCATCAATGCTGTGTAAAATGGCGCATCATGCGCCAGAGCTTCAATTCACTAGATTTTTGTTTCTGTGGAAATCTTCTCTGTACTACCTTACATCAACCTCTAAATAACTCAAATAAACATTTCTAAGAATACACAAACATTGTTCCATTACTCTAACACCAAACTTTTACAAACAGCACAAAACTCACATTTATATATAAAATCCGCGTTAATACAAACTAACAGTTTTCAAGCAGTTTTCAAGCCAACAAACTTTTCAAGCCAACAAACATCAAATTCAGTGTTCCAAAGCAAACCAACATCCTAACACTGAAATCTAAACATCTAAATACTAAATAGTGCAACAATAAAAAGGAAATGAAATCTAAATAAAAAAACTAACACAAGTAGTGCTAAACAAAATGTTCCGTGCATAAACTAAGTTCAAACATCTTCTCGCTCTCGTCCTCCTGGATATCTTCCATTGATTGGTAGTGCACATACATGCTGTAGAAGGGTCGATATGGAAACTCATCAGTTGAATCCTCTCCAATCCAAGAATGTTTCTTGAACATATGTACCAAACCATCTTCAATACGCCCAATATGTTCAAAATGTTCCTTCAGTCTCCAATCAAGATGATCCAGCATTTCAAAAATATTCTCAATCACATGCATAAGATTTTGAACCTCTTTCTCTATCTTCTTGATTCTCTTCAAAAGTGCATTCAAATTATAGTAGTGATGAATTCTGAGATCCTTGATCTATCAACACATTCATATTATTTTCATCTCCCATTACAATACAATTGCAATAGACTTCAGAATCCATTGGCTTCCAAGGAAGAAGCCTTTCATAAGGTACTTGTGATTGACTGTACAGTAGGAAAATAGTGGATGGATGTCCAAGTCTAGTTGCAGATCCATTCATAATCAAACCCAAAATCAATTTTACAATTATGGCTCCAATATCAACAGGTTTTCCAATTTGAATACAATAATTTAAAATAACGCTCTCCTTAGTTACCTTATTGATCTTCATGGTGGGCAGTAATTTTGATGCAATAAAGAAGTGTCATGCCTTAGAAGTATGATTTAACAATGATGATGAAAAACTTACATTCCCATCGTCTCTGGCCTCCCAATTCACATCTTCGTCTGTAAGGTACTGGTAGAGCTCATTCATATTGTCTCTCGTAGGGGTAAAATTCATATAATGACATATATGCACATTCTCAATCATAAAAATCTTCCTTATTCTTGAAAGAGTGAACCGCACAAAGCTGCCTCACACATAGACTATTTTTTGTTTGTTCCCATGAAGATTTTCATAGAACTCTTTCACCATAGGGATGACTACAGCGACAGTAGTGGAGCAAAGCACTTCTCAGCGCCTCTGCTCAATAATCTCTTCCGCTCAAGTATTCGTTGTGTTGAATCATTGATTCACAAATCCCCTTTCTTTAATTAGCCTATTCTTCACTAGAACTCAATCATGTAATTTCTTGGCATCGAAACTGACAAACTTTCTCCGGTTGACAAATCTAAATATCGTAGTATTTTTGGAGTGGGAAGCCATTTGATTTGAAATCTAGTTTCTTTTCCGTCTTTTTCCCCCTTAAAATAGACTTAGGATTTGTTTTTTTAGGAGTTATAAGGAGAAGAAACTACCAAAAATCACCAAAAGCCATCAAAAACCACCTTTTGAATTGTTTTAGTCATTTTCGTCACTGTGGTGCATCATGCACTAGCTTTATGAAATTCGATACATCGTGCGCCAATCTAGCGCATCATGCGACAGTTCCAAAAATAGCACTATTTTGATCTCAATACAATAAATTCTCAATTTATTCATTAAATTAGTCAAATAAAGATGTTTCTAAATATTTTTCTCAAATACATGAACTTCTAAAAGACCCAAACAAAAATATAAGTAAAATATTTCAAACACAAAAAAACACAAAAGTAAACTAAATAACGATTCATTAAGCTTGGTTTAATGTCGTGAGCCCAACATTCCCAGTCTTATTCTGGGTGACCCAACATTGCTTTCTCCTTGAAAGCTGGTCTTTGACCATCAAAATACGATTTTAATTTGTGCCAATTCACTTTAAATATTTTTCCAGTCTTGAGGACTTCAATATTAACCGCTCCATAGAGATAGACTTTTATAACTCTGAATGGCCTTTTCGGGTTGCCTCCCACAAAGAGCTTGGTTTAATGTCGTGTGCCTGACATTCCCAGTCTCATTATGGGTGTCCCAATATTACAGTTTCTTTAAAAGCTAGTGTTTGATCATCAAAGTATGGTTTCAATCTGTGCCCATTCACTTAAATATTTTTTTAGTTTTGGGGTCTTCAAGATTAATTGCTCCATAGAGATAGACTTTTATAACTCTGAATGGCCTTTTCCCCTAGACTTCAATTTTCCAAGAAATAATTTCAATCTTTTATTGTATAATAAAACTTCCTGTCCAAGTTCAAATTCATTTTTTATTTTCCGATCATGCCATTCTTTCATTTTTTTCTTTTAAATCCTCGCATTATCCTAAGATTCATTCATAATTTCGTCAAGCTTGTTCAATTACAATAATCTTTTCTCACCAGCTTCTTTCAAATCCAAATTGAATTCCTTTATAGCCTAATAAGCTTTATGCTCCAATTCAACTGGAAAGTGACATGTCTTCTCAAAAATAATCTATATGGGGGCATTCTTATAGGTGTCTTATAAGCAGTCTTGTATGCCCATAATGTCGTATCTAATCTAACAAACCAATCCATTTTACTAGGATTAACACTATTTTCCAAAATTATCTTAATTTCTGGATTAGATACTTCTACTACATAACTGGTCTGGGGATGATAAGCAGTTGCAATTTTATGCTTTATATTATACTTTTAATGCAACTGTTGCATTCCTAAAATGAAATCCTCTAGCGGCAGTGATTACTCTCGGCATTTCATATCTTGTAAATATATTTTTAATTAAAAATTTGGAATCACTCTGAGCATTACATCTAAGTAAAGTGATTGCTTCAACTTATTTTGAATCATAATCCACTGCAATCAATATATATATATATTTGAATGAAGGTATAAATAGTCCCATAAAATTTAATCCCCACATATCAAAAATTTCAATTTTCAAATTAAAATTTAGAGGCATTTCGTTTCTTTCACTAAGCGAGATGTGGTTATATTCATTAGCACCTGGATCAATCAGAACATGGGGAGATTTGTCACAAAAAATTTTATCAAAATATTTTCTACCTTCAAAAACTACTAAGCTTAGAAATGATATCACATCTTTTTGTCAGTTTGAAGGGGGATCAATTTATGAAGCCTGGGAAATATTTAAACATCTCCTTAGAAAGTGTCTACACTATGCATTGCCATTTTGAGGTCAACACTAATAATTCAAACTTTTTATAATGGATGGGTTGGATCTTTTAGATCAATAATTGACCGCTACTACTAGTGGATCATTAATGTCAAAACCATTCGATGAAGCATATTCATTAATTGAAGAGATGGCTACTAACAATTTTCACTGGCCCTGTAAAAGGGTAAATCCAAAAAGTGTAGCCAGTATTCATGATTTTGATGCAATATCTATGTTAGCTGCCTAAATAGTTGCTATATCAAAGAAAATAGTTTAATATTGAATGAATTATTCTTAGATAGCACCTGTTCTTGAGGAAAACATATTGAGACAAATGATAGAATCTCAATCTTCTTATGAGACTTTATATGAGACTTTAAATAAATCTTCTTATGAGACTTTAAATACAATAAATAATTGTTCTAACAATCCTTATGCCAATTATTATAATCATCGTTTGAAGAATCATCCAAACTTTAGTTGGAATAACAATAATTCTAATGCTACAAATCTACAATGGGGAAACAATACTGGGAACCCATTAAGAAACTCTAACAATCAAGGGAATCAAGAGTATAAACCTTATTACCCCCAAGGTTATAATAATTTACAGAGTAAGGAGAAAAAGTTATCAATGGAAGAATTAATATTGCAAATGGGAAGTCAATTACAAAGTCAAGGATCTATAATTAGAAACATGGAAAATCAATTGGGATGTATTGCTACCGCATTTAGCAATTGACCTCCAGAAACATTGCTTAGCAATGTTGAAGTAAAAATTGGTGCCATAAAATCTATAATATATATTTCTAAATGAAGGTATAAATAATCACATAAAATCTAATCCCCATGCATCAAAAATTTCAATTTTGAAATTAAAATTTAGAGGCATTTTATTTCTTTTTAAAATATTACTTACCCTCTAACACTTATCACATTTTATTTCTTTTTGAAAGTAACACTGATAAGTAGTTGCAATTTTATGCTTTATATTATATTTTTCAACCAATCTTGGAACTGTTGCATTCCTAAATTCTTATTCCTAAAATGAGATCCTTCATCTGTAATAATTACTCTCAGCATTCCATATGTTGTAAAAATATTTTTAATTAAAAATTTTAAATCACTCCGAGCATCACATATAAGTAAATTGATTGCTTCAATCCATTTTGAAACATAATCCACTGCAATCAATATATATATATATTTCTTAATGAGTGTATAAATAGTCCCATAAAATCTAATCCCCATGCATAAAAAAATTTAATTTTCAAATTAAAATTTAGAGGCATTTCATTTCTTTTTTAAATATTACCTACTCTTTAACACTGGATAAGTATTTACAAAATCATAAGATAATGAAGAACACAATACTTAGATTTTTCCCCTTGAAAGAAAGATGAAAACCTCTGTAGAAAGTCTCCTGCTGTTCATTTGACACCTCTCCTTAAAATACATAGTCTTTTTTAAACAACATTTTAGACTCATCATAAAAGTCCATTTTGATCTCATCTGTTAACTTACTCTCAAAACATTGTATGAAATGGTCTTTACTGCGATAATCAATTTCTTCCATCCAAAAACAATCATTATCTTTTCTCTCAGTTGGATACTTCCTTTTTGCACATCTCTTACCTGGTCATTCTATTCATAGTCAACATTCCTTTTTGCACATCTATCATAGTTTGTCCGGTAACAAGAAAAGGTCTCCCCAAAATAATGGGATATTCATTATCTTCCTCCATATATAATACAATAAAGTTCATAGGAAAGATAAATTTATCCACTTTAACAAGTACATCTTCTATAACCCCTTTTGGATAAATGATAGATCGATCAGTTAACTGAAGTGTTACAGTAGTGGGAGAAATATCAACTAAACCTAACCTTCTTAACATAGATAGAGGCATCACATTAACATTCGCTCCTAAATCACATAAAGCTTTTCCACATAATCTTTCTCTAAATACACAAGGAATTGTTAAGTTAGAAGGATCTTTAAGTTTCTTAGGATGCTTTTTTCTGAAATATAGCTCTGCACTCACTTAATGTAACTATCTCTAATTCCTCAAATTTTCTTTTCTTTTTTAATATCTCCTTCCAAAATTTTGCATAACTTGGCATTTGTTCCAAAGCTTCAGTGAAAGGAATATTTATCGTTAACTTCTTAAGTACGTCGATGAACTTTGAAAATTGTTTATCCAACTCATGCAGTCTTTGAAGAAATGGAGGCGGTGGTCTTTCTAAATTGAATTTAGTTGGAGATATTAATTTTTCCAAATCCTTAGAAACATGTTCTTCGGGTCTTTTATTTTTCTTTGTTTCTCTCACAACTCCTTTCTCTTTTATAACCACATCTTCTATCACTCTTCAACTTCTTAATTGGACAACTTCTATTTGTTTATTATTGTTCTATTTTGGGTTGATCTCAGTGTTGCTAGGAAGTGTTCCTTAGGGCCTATTGCTCTTAGGGTACCTTAGGGTATATTGCTAAGTGAATTAGCAATTTGTTCCAGTTGATTCTCTATGTTTCTAATTGCAACATGTTGACTTTGCAACTGCTTTCTCATTTGCAGTACTACTTCTTCTATAGACATCTTCTTATCCTCAAATTGTTGATCATTGTTAGAGTATGTTGGATATGAAGGTCTATAGTTTATATTACCCTGATTATTCCAACTTCCATTAGGATTTGCATGATTATTTTCCCATTGTTGGTTTCTACCCCAAGTAGTGTGGTTTCAGTCAAAGTTAGGATGGTTCTTCCAACTTGAGTTTTGTAAAAGTTAGAATACGAGTTGTTTATGGTATTTAAAGTGTCATATGATAAGTTAGAATCAATTATATGCCCTAATGAACTTTCCTCACTTATTGGAGTAAATTGAGGCTGGTTCATTCCAAATTGGTCCAACTTCCTTGATATTGCAGCAAACTAAGATGCAAGAATTACAATCACATCTATATCATTAACATTAAGTACATTTTTAGGATTTACCCTTGTAGAGGGCCATTGAAATTTATTTGTAGTAATTTCTTTAATTAACACATATGCTCATTAAATGGTTTTGACATTAATGATCCATCAGCAGTAACGTCAATTATAAACCTAAGGGATTCTACTAACCCATTGTAAGAAGTTTGAATGATTAACCAATCAGGCAGAGCATAGCCCATGATGTGGACCTTTCTTAGGAGTTCCTTAAATCTTTCACAAGCTTCATATATTGATTCCCATTTATACTGACAAAATGAGATAATATCATTTTTAAGTTTAATAGTCCTTAAAGGTGGAAAATACTTAGCTGGGAATTTCTGAATTTCTGAGTTAACATTTCTGAGTTAACTCCTCCCAATTTTTTATAGAGCCAGCTGCTAATGAGTATAACCACATTTTAGCCTTATCCCTTAGTGAGAAAGGAAAAAGCCTTAGCCTAATTGCATTGTCTGACATGCCATTATAACAAAATGTAGCACAAATTTCTAGAAAATTGGATAAGTGTAAATAGGGATCCTTTGAAGAATTTCCCCCAAACTGGTTGTTCTACGCCAATTGGATAATATCTGGATTTATTTGAAATGAGTCAGCATCAACTATAGGGGTTTGTATACTTGAGTGAATTTCATCTGTCGTAGGGTTTATATAATCCCTTTAAGATTTATGATGATTTTCTAAGTTATTATTTTGAATGTTTTCCATTTTCATTTCTTCCTTTTGAATGTTTTCCATTTTCATTTCTAGTTCTTCAAGTCCTTTCTATTTTTTTGATTTTTTTCTTTTTTCAACTCAGGATCATAAGGTACAAGTCTCGCAGATCCTTTATTTTGCATACACAACACAACAAATAATACATCAACAATTAAATAAATAAAATAAAAGATATATTTAACACAATAAAACATTTTCACAAACATCTTGTTTTTGACACACGGTTTTTGTTACAACACTTTTTCATACAAAAAATATTTTTCAAACAAAAATAGTTTTTATGACACTACAATTTTCCAAGTCTAAGCCAAAGCTCTTATAAAAGCTTCCCAGAAAACAACCCTAAAAACTTGTTGTGACTTTTTTATATGCTTAATTTTCTATATTCTATATAGTCACAATGATATAAACATAAGTATACGTATCACTCAAGTAATACAAGGCTCTAATGGAGTCCCGTTTATCAATCCCACGGGGAAGCAAGGTATAGGTTCTTATTCAAAGTGCAAGGAAAGATGTTCTTAGTATATTCTAGTCTACTACTATTAGTCCTTAGTTTGGAATGTCGATTAAATTGGTGTTTTATCTAGCAACTACTCCTAAATGTAAATATTATATGTAATGATAATAACTATTCCTTAATGCGAATGTTAATTCTAAAAATAGCCCCTTTTTGGATAAATTGCTTTGGAGAATTTAGAGATGTTAAAAACTACTATTTTTATGTAGTGAATTGGATAATGTAAAGGAATTAGATACATTAAATATTGTATGTGCCAAATAGGAGCAATTTTTAATTATCTACCCTGATTCAGTGTTATAGAAAATCATTGCCTAATCTTAGGTTTAGTCCCTAAATCCATGGATAGGCTATGAGGATACTAACTCCCACTTCAGATCTCCCACTTCCCTTCCCTTGAAGGCTAACTCCAGCGTTAGTTTTTAAGCACTAAGACCGAATTGGGGGTTTTAATCTGTCACCCTAAAGATTTTTCTTGGGGATTTTAGTCTGTCACCCTAAAATCTCTAATTCTACGCCCAACAATTTATATTTCCCTATTTATTTGCACTTAATTCCATGAACAAAACACTCCTTCGTGGAATCAAATGTGGTTTCACTTTGTTGAGAATTACGCAGCCTTCTCGGTCGGGTCTTAATTCAATTATAACAAATTTTAACACTACAACAGGCCTTTATTATAATGTAAATGAAGTGCAAGTAAAAACCATCACATTTATAATTAAAACTTCTTCTAACATGCATCCCAAAATCCTAAACATGAATCCTATTCATTGCAAAAGAAAAGTAAAAGAAAAACAATGACATAATTCTCTCATGCCACTATTTTCTAATAAGGAGAAAAAGTAAGAAAAACACATCACAACGGAAAACTTCACCACAACGGAAAACTTCACTTCATCAAAGCAAATCCACTAAATAAGTGTTTACAAAATAATAAGATAATATAGAACACAATACTTAGCTTTTTCCCCTTGAAAGAAAGATGAAAAGAAAGATGAAAATAAAAGATGAAAATATCTTCCACAAAGTCTCCTGCTGATCCATGCAATGCTAGAACATTCCCTTACATATTTTCTCAAAATCCCCTCACTAATCTTTACAAAAAAGGTAGAAATCTACATTTCTACTCCTATTCTAAGTTCTCTAAACTTTCTCCACATTTTTCTACTCACACACCACTTTTTCTGACATAAAAGCTCCTTATTATAGTGTAGAGATGAATTTCCCAAGAGATGCCTCAAGCAACCTTCCAAGAAGTGTCACAATACATTGAATTTTCTAAAAATTTGCCCAGGATCGTGTCCAAATCATTTCAGGTGCTGTCGGCACCATTTTGGGCACCTTCGACACCATTTTGAAGTCATTTTCTGCTTTCTAGTGCTACCAGCGTCAGTTCTGGTGTTGTTGGCACCCACCCTGCTCAGCTCCACCATTTTGCTTCGTTTGGCTCCATTTTAGCTCCATTTCACTCCGTTTCAGTTGCGTTGTGTTCTTAACAGATAGACCTACAAAATAAGCATAAAAAACCTTTCTTTAAAGTCCAATTTCATTCAAAAATGTTTGAGAAGTGTAAATGAGATTAATCTTAGAAAGACATATCAAAATGTGCGAGGACAAAATTTTATTTCTCGCTCATTTTTGCTCCAAATTACACCATTTTTGCTTCTTTTTCTCCAAAACTCCATTTCTTATCCCTGGAATAAAAAATATACAAAATACCTTCCTTTAAAGTGTAGTATCATTAAAAATCATTGAAATTAGGCATTAAAAGCATATGATAAATTGAACTTTTTTTAGGCGTATCAACGACCTAAATCTTCACATCTTCCAGGCTATATTTGTGATCATTTCACACAAATGTAAGCCCTAATCAATAAAATCGACAAGATGAAACACTCAAATAATTTTTCCTCAAAACTAAAGCCAAAAATAGAATAGACTGGGAAGTCACCGAGGTTCTCATTCGGATCTGTGACATCCCCTATTTCTTCCTCCTTTGGATTTTACAATAAATGTTCCAAATTTGAACCATTCCCCTTTCACACCTCTTAGTCTTATTTCGTTGAAAAGTCCTATCCTTTTGAACTCCTTGAAGATAAATTTTCTGATTTTTATCGAGAGCTTTCTTAAGTGACTTGGGTTATCTAAGATGTAGTTAACCATAGAGGCTTACCTTTATAAGAAGCTTTTCCGAACCCAACTTAACATAAACACCATTTAATCTTTCATATTAAATAAGAGAACTTGTCGTTAAATAAAATAGTTTCGTAGACCAAATGGATGTCATATGCTTCTTAGTTTATTTGATCGAGCCTCATCCTCAAGCCTTGTATTTATCTTTCGGGATAGATACAAGTCTTGAGGTAAAGTGCTCTTTCATTTAAACTATGAAAGATATGGGATCAATTGATTTCATATTTTTCTAAAAATTAAATATTTATGTAAATTAAAATGTCCTTCCAAAGCGGGTGACATGATATCAATTCCGGTGTTCGAAAGCTTCCAACATGCAACTCATCAACTTCTTAGTGCCGATCAGCTCTTGGCGACTCCGCTGGGGAATTGCTTTTCTCTCCATATTGATCATGAAATATTATCTTCATACATCGGTAATGTGTCCACGTCCCTGTTGGACCAAATTACCTTTGTTCCATTGACATGCTTTACCTATTTCTATCTTGGTAAAGTGCGGTCAACTCTTTGGACTTCAGGATAGTCTATTCAATAACATTTGAGCAGGGTGGTTCAAGAGGCCATTAAGGACTTTTTAATCTTCGTGCGGGGCCAAACCCCTAATAGGTGTGTTGGTGGTTTAATTCCACCTGGGCATTGTGCGTTGTTAAGTCGGTCCCGCACTGGGTCCTTAACTTCACCCTTTTCCTTTTCGAGCTTGATTTGCTATTTTGCAAACTAAATCAAATTGTGTCATGTTGGGTGTGCTCTTTAATTTTCCTTACATTAATTAAATCTTTCTACTTTCAAATTATTTTTGCTAAATTTTAAAATCTCCACAAATTAAATAAAGACTTACCTGGTCTACAGATTGGCCTCCGTTAATTTTTAGTGCTCACTCTAAGATTATGAGATATTGGCCAAATAGCTAACCCCAGAGCTTTCTTTTCTTAAGCTGCTGCAATGGCGTTCCCCAAGCTCACTTTTTCTTGCAACTTGCCAACGAGCTGTAGTGCCCGCAATGTCACTGCCCGCAATGTCACTCCCACCGCACTCCCACCGTCAAGTTTGGAGCAGGATTTGAAGATCTTGAGGTCATTCTCGGGAAAGCCCCGTTTGTTGTAAAGAAGGTCATCGCTCCAGAGGTTCAGGACCTGTCTGCTGAATTTAACTTGAATTGCTGACAGGACTTCCCTTCTAGCAAGAAGGTCAAGACTACTACCGCCATGACACCTACCAAGCCTGTTGTTCCCGTTTCTGCTAAGGGAAAGGAAGTTATGATCGTTGAAGACCGGACTGCGGGATTGGTTATCCCATCCTCAGTATTTGAAATTGGATCAAGTTTGAGGACTGCACTGTTGACCCGAACCCAATGGAGAAACCACGAAAGGAAGGTTAGGAGGGCTGCTAAAGCCTAGACTCCTAAGGAGTTACCTGTTGATGAAATTCCTCACTAGGAGGAGTCAGCATTATTGGAGACCTATCCACTTCTGCAAGGGAGTAGGTTTCACCCCTTAACGGATACTAATGGGTACGATTATATTTAGAAGATCGCCGCTACTTTTACCTCACTTCATGGAATCACTTCTGGTGGGGAGAGGAAGAAGTTTGAAGTTTGCTCCTATCACCCAAGTCAGTGCAGTTTTTCAGAAACTAGCTGCCAAAGAAGGTTGTTCAGCTGACGAGTTACTCAAACAAATTGGATGTGGAGTATCCGCTTGCATGAAGAAAGAAATTTTAAGGTACGTCAAAACTGTCAGACGATCTCATAGATCAACTGAAGCTTTGCTTGCTCGCATTCCCGTCTGGTTTCGCCTAGGAAGCAGAGTTGATACCACCATTGATACTACTGATTCTACTGCCTCTAAACCCACAGCCCTTTAACCAGTTAAGTCGCATCTGGGTCTAAGAATTCTACCAATTGCCGGTCCAAGGATGCTCTTAAAGTTTTGAAGGAAAAGACACGAGAATACCCAGTTCCATATCTGGTCTGCAACATGGGGACCATACTTCTCTTCGACATACAGATGTTCCTACCAAGACACTCTGTCTCAAGACATCATCGTCAAATAAAAGGGTATGGATACCCAAGATTGTCGTAATGATACATCTCAGCAAGCCCGCAAGGCAGGATCATGGAATGAAACCTGGGTCCGAAGTATCCAACATTGTCATAGCAAGTGCTAGCAAGATGGAGAAACAAGTGGAGGATATCCAGCCATGTGCTCCAGATCTCAAGATGCTATAAGAATCAATAATTGAAGAAAAGGTTGAAAGTTTAGGGTCAAGATTTCTGATTTAGCCTGAGAACATGGAGTATTCATCGATGATGATGATGATGATGATTTTGAATTTAATGATTACTTTGAGGAAGATTTCATGGATATCCATGTCATCAAGATCAAAACCCCTGCATCTGCGCGCGACACTCAACCTCTCGTTGAAGAGAATGTCGTAGATGAGCTACGTAGGGCTTTTTTCCTAACGGATGAGCAAATTAGCCAAATGGAGAAAAGAATGGAAGAGATGGCTGTTGTCATGACCGTCATGGCCACAGTTCTGGGACAATCTCAACTACCACAACTAACCTCCCCAGAGGTCAATCAACCGGAGATTATACATATCACAGATGAAAGGAGAGAAGTTGCCTCAACAAATAGTGATGAGTAACAAAAAAAGGATTCTCCATCAAGCAACATGCCAGAAAAAAAATTTAAGTAAATGGTTGAGCAAGTTCGGGAGGCCTTAGCCCAATCTAAGGGTGGTGCATTGATTTTGAAGGGTAGACCTTACCCAGAGGAGTTCGACGTCGTACCCTACCCTAAGGGTTTTGTGTTGCCAAACTTTAAGACATTTTATGGGACTGGAAGTTCCAGGCAACATATAGCACATTTTCAAGGGAGGTAACGAACCCTTGATTTTCTAATAGTTTGTTAGTAGCCTATCAGGAATCGCTTTTTATTAGTATGTCGAATTACCCAATGGATCAGTTAAGACATTTGTTGTGCTGGAGAAATTTTTCATGAAAAAATTTTTTGAAGCGAAGCATCATGTGTCTATTAGAGATCTCGTAGTAGAGAAGCAAAAGCCCAACAAGACTTCAGTGCACTATATTTTGAGGTGGAGCAACCTTAGCATGAAATGTGAACCCAAGCTATAGGAACATCATGCGATTGATATTTTACTCAAGAGCATCCATGTGCTAGTAGCTTTCACGCTCAAGGGACTCACCATTAAATCCTTCAAGAAGCTACTCAATAGAGCTAGAAATCATCAATAAGAAGTTAAACACATGGATTCTCATGAGAAGTTCAAGAAATTCAAGATGACCAGAATATTTGAAAAGATGTTCGAAACAGTGGCAACAATCGATAAAGGAAAACAGCTAACGAAGATACATGCAGAAAATTCTCATCAGTCATCATGACAGCATGCTCAATAATAAATACAATAGTATAGCCATTCTAGCCAGCAACCGCCATAAGGAGGATCACACCGGGCAAAAAATAAGAAAATATCCATTACAAAACATAGGATAGTGGTGTATTTCTTCAAAGACAAAGTAATATCCAAAATGTTCAGAAGTCTGATGAAAAATCCTTAATTCAGATTATCAGATTCAAAGAAACATGAAGAGGTAGACAAGAAAGATAAACAAAATTATTGCTCATATCACAGGTTGCTTGGACACACTATAGAGGAATGTTCCATCTTTAAAGATTGGCTCGATAAGAGCCTTAAAGAAGGGAATATAACGATCTCCAAAGAATATTTAAAAGAACTTTAAAAAATTTCTACAAATATGATTTCGGCTGAGCCAATCTCTTCGATTGACCCATATACTAGAAAAGTTCGATTGACCCATATACTACCATATACTAGAAAAGATGGATGGAATACAACTTGGAACAAACTTAAGAGGGTACTAAACCAAATCCAGAATGCATCGAGATAAGCTTCCGTTCAGAGTCTTCAACTTGCCAAGCCCGAGATGAAGATTTCACCAGAAGAGCCGTCATCGTTAAAGAAGAAAAAGAAGAATGCCGCCACGAAGACTGATAGCACGGGGTAGGATAGGGGCTGCCTTTGCTAGATTAGTCATCTTAGATTCAGGGAAGAAAATCCACAAACCCCTGACCTTGTATGGTTATCTTTTCACCCCTCTGGGGTCTTATGAATATAATGATTATGATTTCAGCTACATTTTAACTATTTATGGTGATAACACGATCAATTATGACCAATCTAACTTCAATATCGATTCCCAAAATGATCCTTAAATCATGCTTAAGTCCAATGAACTCACTAACAAGACTAAAGACGACATCAACAATATTGCTTACGACAGTGCTGGGAGTGAAGAGCCAATCCTCGAGCGCCATGGTGGACCGCTTGACATCAACTTAGATTTTTCTGAGAAAGAAGAAACAATGGTATCTCAAGAAGAAGAAATTACAGAAGTGAACTTAAGGAGCAGAAGAGTGCTACCCCCGAGAATAGCTCCAACAGATAAAAGAAAGCAAATAATAACTCAAGAAGAGCTACCTCCACCTCCGCTAGTGAAAGAACCACATAACCAAGACAAAAGTAGATGATCATACAAAGTGGATTACAACGTGCTAGCTCATCTTAGGAAGTTGCCGACCAAATTAAGCATCTACAATGCTTTAATCCTGTCAAAGGAGATGAGAGAGTCTCTAGTTATAGCTTTGCTTGACCGAGAAATTTGCTTAGCCCAGTTAGCCAGCACATCCTCAGATGATGTTTGTTTGATGAAAAAATAGTCTGGGGTAACCTTCACAGATGAAAACTTGCTGCTCCGCACTGACGACCATAATCGACCAATCTATATCTCCGTTAACATCGGCAGATTTGTGCTGTTCAAAGTTTTGGTAGATCCTGGAGCATCACTCAACTTGATGAGTGTATGGACATTGAAGCTCAGGAGCTTAAATGCTCAGGAGCTTAAGACCGATAAAATGATATTAAGACGGTTAGACAAAAGGGAGGAGAAAGAGCCCTTGGATCCATTACATTACTTATGAAAGTTGGAGAACTCGTAACATCAGCTAAGTTTCATATCATCGATGCCGAGACCTCTTTTAATGCTCTACTTGACTGACCGATGCCTGACCGATTCGCCCTCAAAAGGTCAAGAGTTTAGAGGTCAAGGAGGTCCGTAGCATTTGTTCAAAGCCGATCATATTTTATCGTGCTTCAACTTCTAATAATCTTGAAAATCATGTAAATTTGGATGCAGATCATAATGAACTAATGGAATTACTTTTTGGTTAATTTTGCCTTGTGTTTAGTTACTTTTTGCCTTGTGTACAAAAGTTAATTAAATAGGAACATTTGCCAAAACAAAAGCCAAAAGATAATTTATAACTTTTTGAAAAATTATTTAATGTTAAAAGTCGAACTTCCAACTCGAAAGAGGATCTCAGATTTGGAACAGTGGGACCAGTCGATGATTCAGAATTTTGCATGGTTGTTACTAGTAAATTAGAAGAGGATTGTCTTAACGTAGAGGATGACTCTCAGGATCAGTTAATAAATCATGCCCCACTAGAATTTGAAGAAGAAATCAAATCAACTATTGATGAATTAAAGGAAATTAACCTCGAAACAAAATAGCAGCCCCAACTTACATAAATTAACCTCGGGACGGAAGAGTAGCCCCGACTTAAATTTATAAGTTCTCTACTTAACAATGAAGAATCTTTAGAATTGTCGAAACTATTTTGGTTGGAGGAGTTGCCCGTTGGAAGCTGTCGGTCACCAGAATCGAAATCCCATCATCAGCTTTGGAATGACATTTTATATTACATATATATTTACGTTTAGAAAAATATGAAATCAAACTGACCTCAAACTCTTCATAATGTAAGTGAAAGAGCATTGTACCTCAAACTCTATATCTATCCCGAAGGATAAACACAAGACTTGAGGATGAGACTCGATCAAATAAACTAAGAAACATATGACATTTGTTTGGTCTGCAAAACCATTTTATTTCCGAGAAGTTCCCCTATTTAATATGAAGAATTAAATAGGGTTTATATTAAGCCGGGTTTGGACGAGCTTCCTATAAGGGCAAGCCCTTATAGTTAATTACATCCTAAATGACCAAAGTCATCTAAGAAAACTCTTGATAAAAATCAGGAAATATTATCTTCAAGGATTTTAAAAGGATAAGACTTTTCAACGAGATCAGACGAAGAGGTGTGAAAAGGGAATGGTTCAAATTTAGAACATTTATTGTAAAGTCCAAAGGGGGAAGATCTAGGGGATGTCATAGATCAAAAGGAAAACCTCACTGACTTCCCAGTCTATCCTATGGTTTGGCTTCAATTTTGAGGAGAAATAATTAGGTGTTTCATCCTGTTAATTTTTTTTGTGAGGGCTTACATTCATGTGAAAAGATCACATAAATAGTATGGAAGATGTGAGTATTTAGGTCATGAAGGACGATAACCTCAGAATATTAAGACAAGTTAGGGCTTATATTATACAACAGAGCTGTAAAAAAGCCTAAAGATAAGGTGAGGATTTATGTTGCATAAGCAGACAACCTCAAATTCCTATGGCTTGGTTGTTTAATTCTAATGAAGAAATTGGTTTAGTTGGAAAAGATAGGTTTTGCTGTTGGATATGACCATGCTGCCCACCATGCTAGCTCCAAGCTCCTCATCGTGGCGAGTTTAAGTTTTCTAGGGTGTTAAGTTATGATGTCAAATCAGACGGCCTTATGGTTGAAGTTCTTTAAATTTTATGGGGCATTTTAAAGTTGATTAGAGCGACACCAGTTAGGATCCCACAGTTCCTTTGTTCTGGCACCACTATTTTCTATTGGATTCACTTAGTCTAGATGAATTTATTAAACTCAACTTAATGAGTTCCATAATTTCATTTAGACAGTGGTTATCTCCTTCGAGGGATTCCTGATCATCCGATAGAGACGTCTTGATTTAGTTGTAGTTGTAGTTTTTGTGATGTTTGTAATTAAATAGTTGTCTTATATTTTGAATGTTGTGGAGGTGATTTTTTATCTTGATTGATTTTTTTATATGACAAATTTGGATTCAACAAATAGATATAGTCATCCAGTTTTATTTTTCATGCAGGGTGACATTGTTGTTAAGCATGCAAGTTTGTGTTTTGTTCATACATGCAGGTAAGTAAGCACAATGTGGAAAGCTTAAGAAAATAAAATATATAAACTATAAAAGCGCACCTGGCGAGTCTTCTCGTTCTCGTTCCACCACCTGAAACTCAAAATGCATGTTAGAGCATTTTATGTAAAGCGGAAAAAGTACGGTTTTAGTGACCTACCTAAACCTAGGTCATATTTTGGTGAGTCCCTATTAATTTTGATTAAGGATGATTTTTGTTAAGCAAAATATATTTATTTTAGTAGACGTCTGAGGTATCCAATAGGTCAAGAAGAAGAAACGGGTCCATGCTTCCCTCTCACTATCTAGCGAAAAGCCTCGAGCTCATTTAAACTTATTGTACTGATTAATAATTCATCTTATGAATATCTTTATTGCTTAGTGAACATTGATGTTTCAATTATCCATAAGAGTAAGGTAATTATCATTTACCATTTAATTTGGAAGTTATGTGGGTGAAGATACTTAAAGGGGGGCAAGTTAGCGTTATTGAAACACTTAGCCGATTTGAGTTCTAATTTGGGCTTAGGATGTTCAAAGATGTTTACTTTATATTCATTCTTCTAATTCTTATTTAATCAAATTTGATTTTAGCTTAAGTCACCACTAAGCCCTTTAGACCTAGGTAGATGTCTTGGTTATTTTGGAAGAAGTTGAATTTTTTAAGTGATAATAATTATTCATTTTCAAAACACTTAATTTCATTTGAACATCAAGTAGGGGTATTAAATTAGTGAGTTATCAACTTCCAAAGTCATACCCCTAGGTCTAAGATCATTTAATTTAATAGGCTTCCAAATTTTAATAGTTTAAGGAATTACAAATTTATCTTTTGATTATGGAAAGAGTGACATTGGTTTATACCAATTAATCCCCTCATGTTTCAATAATCCAAATAAGTTAGTTAAAATCAGAGATTACCCTCTTCCCTCCTTGAATTAAGCCTAGATGTTAATTAAGGCTAAATTTCCAAAATTACACTTTTGCCCCTAAGGCTCTATTACTTCATAATTTGTCAAATTCAATCCAAATGAATTTGGAATTTTTTATCTCACCTCACCCATGGATCAATTAAGACATCAGAGGAGAAAATGTGATTTTTCAAAATTTAATTTATTTTACATATTCATTTTAATGCAAAAATAGGATTTTTCAAAGAAAATTCTATAACTTGTCCAAGGAAATGTTTAGTCCATTGAAATTTTTAGTAGAGGTAGCCTTAGACTAAGGAAGCATTAGGGCCAAATTTCATGATTTATTGAATTATATTTGAATTTTAAGAAATATTTTAAGTTTTGGAATGTTTATTAATTACAAAACATTTTGAATGTGAAAAAATAAGTTTTATATTTTTATTAATAATTTCTAAGGTCAAGGAAACTAGAGAATTAAATTTCGTATTTTTTAATTTTTCTTTGAATTGTTAGAATTATTTTAGTGAAAATCCATTTTTAGCCTTTTAAAATTATTTTAAACCTTAAAATTCAATATCTTCACTTAGAAAATTAGGAAAAATATTCCAACTATTCCTGAGTGCTTAGAAAATAATTTAGAACATTTTCATGAATTTTATTATTTCTGTGATTTTTATTATTTTTTAATTATTTAAATATTAAAATAGGCTAAAAATGAAGTTTTTATTTTAATTACCATTTTATTTTTAGAAAATTTCTCTGATCATAGAGAACTCAAAAAACATAATTTTATAATTTCTTGAGTTATATTTTGATTGTTAAAAATCATTTTTGTTCCAAAAATATCATTTAAATTGAAAAATTAATTTGAGTTATTAAATGAGCTCCAAATGTTTTGAAATTTTTATCGGGAATTCTCTGAACTTTAAATCACAGTGGAGATTAAAAATTAAGTCATTTAGATGTTTGTGTTTCCCAAAAGTAATTTTCTTTGTGTTTTAGGGTTGGTGGAAATTAAGTGCATTCTCAATGATTTAACCCATGAAATATTTTCCAAAGGGTTCTCTGGTCATGGTAAACCTTCCAAAAATTTTATTGGAATTTTCAAAGTAGCAAGCTAATTATTATGATTAACTTATGAAAATAATAGACATAAACTTGGAAAATATGGATCTTTGTCTAGAGATATCCTCTAATTTTGGAAAAATCAGAGGATGTTTTCTAAGACAGAGGCAACACATGCCAAAATTTCAAGTCATGATGAAATGTCTATATTTTTGGAGAATTAAAAGACTCAAAATAGTTTTTAATTAATTAAAAATAAAATATTTATCAAATAAATTTCAAACTATTTCCACATTGTTCTCCTCTGTTCACCGAGCAAGAGGGAATTATTATTTTATTTTTGTAATTTTTCTACATCAAGATATGGATTTTTGAAGTTATGCTATTTATTTAAATAAAAAAATATCCTATTTATCTATTTAAACGTGCAACACTGACTAGATCCTAGGTGGCTCCGAAGCTGCACGCGACGTCTTCTGATTCGGCTCCGCCAGCCACCTTAGCGTTGACTCGGCCCACGGTTCGTGTAAGAAGACGCTGCCCGGCTAGATCTCATTCATTGAAGAAATAAACGCACGATCAAATGGCTCCCCATCATCATCCCAATGCCTTATTCCGAGAACCATCCATTTTTCAAAGCTTAATATCTCACTCATTTCTCAACCAAATTATATGTTGTTTATTTCTAAATGCTCATCTAAGTGTGACGAACACATCCATACGGTAATCAAGCCATTAAATTAGCTCTAATAAAATGGAGGATTAAAATAAGCTTGAGAGGAGGATAAGTTCAATACCTTTGCTCTGAGAAGGGAAGCTTCGATCAAAGATACTGTGATGAAAGACCTAGATACGAATTTGACCAAACTTGATTTCAGTTGTTGGTCTAGAGCTATGCTAGGGGCTTTGTATGAGGGTGATTTGATGGGGCTTCTCCTTCTTTCACTGTGGTGATGGTGTGGGTGAGTTTAATTTGATTTTGGTGGAGTGTAGAGATGTGGAGAGCTCCGTTCTATCTTCAACAAGGTTTTGAGCTAAAAAATTGAACTCCGACAAGGGGATCTGGGGCAATGTAGTGGTTGGGTTAATGACAAGGGGATCTGGGGCAATGTAGTGGTTGGGTTGCACTGTGGAGGTCTCAAAGATGCTCTAGGAGTAATTTGGAGGGCTCTCTCTGAGAAATTTTTAGTACTCCCTCCATGGTTGTGGAAGTGAGGTTTTTATAAAATGGGCTTTAGGGTGGCTGTCATGGCCATATGTGGAGTAAAAATGCTTGCTCAGGTGGAGAGCAGAGAGGCTCTAAGATTTAATTTGGATGAGGTGGCCTCTAGGCTTGAATTGGGTTTGATCTCTCTTTTTGGATATTCCCCCGCCACTAGGCCGGCGGTGGCTAGGAGGTCTGGTGAGCCAGGAGAATATGTCACAACAATTAAATGGGTTGGTGTTTAGTTTTGGCAAAAATATCCCTAGGTTAAGAAAATTTAGAATCAAATCCATTGATTTGGGGATCCATTGGTCCATGGTTCATTTGGGTGGTTCCATGGGGTTTGGTTTGGTCAATATGGTCCAAAATTTGGCTGTGATGGCCTTGCCTTCACCAATTTGACATGTCTAGGTCAATTCTGGTCTAGGGTAGCCATGTTAATTGGACCAATTGATTGATGAATTTAATTTAGATGATTGTAATAAACATTTTTTGTAAAGGATTGAAAGGATTTTGAGTTAAATTGTGGTTTCAATTTGAAGGATTTTGGAATTTTGGTGAATTTGGGCATGTTGTGCTGGACTTGGGTCTAGATTGGGCTAGGCTTGGGCTAAGTCAAATTTTTTTGTTGATAATGGTCAATATTAATGTGATGAAGAATTTTAAACATGAATTAGGTGCCAATTTTGGGTTAGGGCAATCAATTTGGTGAAATTTGGAGGCATAGCCAATTTAGGGTAAAATTTGGGGCTTTTGACTTAGGTTGAAATTAAACAAAATTGAGGCTTCACCAAGGCTAATTGAAGTTCAATTTTGATGCTTATGAATGTTATGAAGAGTTTTGAACATGAATTATGGAAAATTGAGTGGGCTATGAGTTTAATTGAGTGAGATTAGGTCATGTGGCCAAAATTTGGGCTTTGGCCTAAATCAAATTTGAGCTCAAATAATGGGCCAATTGAGCTTGAGTTTGGTTTAAATTGTTCACATCAAAGGTGAATTTAAGTTTAGAATTAAACTTTGGGGAATTATAGACCATATTGACGAACATTTGAGGTGGATTTGGGGAGATTGAGCCTTTTAAGGGCAATTTGGGGGTTTTGGACAAAGATGGTCAAATTGGCCAAATTGGGTCATGTGGTAGTTGAGAAAAATGAAATTAAGAATATTTGGAAGGTTTTGGGAATTTTTGAGATTTTTTGGAATTTTTGAAATTTTGGGCTAAGGAGGGGTATTTTGATAATTTGGCAATTTTTTGTGATTTTGGGTAATTTGGATATTTTTAGAAGGTTTGAAATGAATTTTGTAAAAATTTGGGTATTTTGGGTAAATTTTGAGAATTTTGGCCAAACTTAGGGTTTCAAGTGTATTTAGGTAATTTGGGGGAGTTTAGGGGCAAAAGACCAAGTTGGGTATCTTTGGTAGAATTGGGGAGCTAACCACCATAAATAAGCCATGGACCAATGGAAACCCCATTTTTTCCTCTATGTACTCCCTAGCCTAGGGCTAGTGGGTTTAGGGGACCATCTACATGAGTCTCCCAAAGGATTAAGGGATTAAAGTCAAGGAACTTTGGGTTTACATTTGTGAGTGATTGTGAGTGAGGTGATTGTAGTGAGTGCCTTAGCTCTAGGACAACACCCAAGGTCAACCTTAAGGTTAAATTGTCCTATGGGAACTCTCCTTGAGCTTCCTCATAATGACCCCACCTATTAAGTGCTAGAGGTTAGGACCAATATGTAGAGCTTCAAGTTGAGTAAAGAGGAGTTTGAAATTTCTAATGGTGAGGGTTCCTTTTCTAGTTCTCTAAGAATAGTCAACAAAAAAGTCCTATGGCTAGATCCTAGGCTACTAAAGAGGATGAAATAGACCTCAACTAAAAGTGAGGTCAACAAATGGAGCCCCAATAGGTGTGGTGTGCTAGGAAAGCACATCGCGTGTATTGGCGTTGACCAACGAGATCAACGAAACCAATACAAACTCGTAAGTTAATAGACACAAAAGGAGTGTAGAATTGTGTTGTTATTTGTTTTTGCTAGGGAATAAGCAGATGAATATTTGATCGAAGTTAAGAAGTAGGAAATCTCGCTAGAGATTGGAGAGTTGGTTTTGAGTTATTGGATTTCAAGTGTCCATAGAGGATGGAAATCAGTATGTAAGTGCTAACCCCATAGTGGGAATTGAAGTTTAGGTATTAATTTCAAAAAAGGGTCGGAAGTTAGGGACCGACCTCAAAAGAAGAGAGGAATCAAAAGTTAAGGATTGATTCTAGAATGAGAATTGAGAATTGAAAGTTAGTTAATGATCAATTTCAGGAAGAGAGTCGGAAGTTAAGGACCGACCTCAAAAAGAGTGAACCAGAAGTTAAGGACTGATTTTTAAATGAGAATTGAAAGTTGATGATCAATCTTAAAAGAGAGTGTTGGAAGGTGAGGAACGACCTCAAAAAGAGCGAATCAGAAGTTAAGGACTAATTCCAAAATGAGAATTGAAAGTTGATGATCAATCTCAAAAGAGAGTGTCTGAAAGTGAGGACTGAACTTGAAATGGAGTGAATCAGAAGTTAAGGACTGATTCAAAAATAAGATTGAAAGTTAATGATCAATCTCAAAAGAGAGTGTCGGAAGGTGAGGACCGACCTCAAAAAGGAGTAAATAAAATTTAAGGACTGATTCAAAAATGCGGATTGAAAGTTAATGATCAATCTCAAAAGAGAGTGTCGGAAGGTAAGGCCCGACCTCGAAAAGAGAAAATTAGAAGTTAAGGATTGATTCTAAAATGAGAATTGAAAGTTAATGATAAATCTCAGGAAGAGAGTCAGAAGTTAAGGACCGACCTCAAAAGAGTGAATTAGAAGTTGGGACTGATTCAAAAATGAGAATTAAAAGTTAATGATCAATCTCAAAAGAGAGTGACAGAAGGTGAGAACCGACCTCGAAAATGAGTGAATCAGAAGTTAAGGACTGATTAAAAAATGAGAATTGAAAGTTAATGATCAATCTCAGGAAGAGAGTCAGAAGTTAAGGACCGACCTCAAAAGAGTAAATCAAAAGTTGGTGACTGATTTAAAAATGAGTGTTGACCTCACTTTTGGTTGAGGTCT
>NW_018237285.1:0-356 GCF_001263595.1 Phalaenopsis equestris | reverse complement strand
CAAATGGAACAGATATGTTCAGAGTAGTGGGATTAGATCCACCCTTATTCAATTGATCTTTAGATTTCAAATTAAAATGAAACTTATGACATTTATCAAGTGTATGCCCAAACATCTTACAATGAGAGCAATAAGACGATTTATGCTCCATGACGATTTGTTGCCAATATCCATTATGAGTTGTGCCCAACCAGACTTCAGCAACATAAGGTAAAGTAATATCTCTTTCCATAAGTATTCTGGCCACAAAAGATCTGGTTAGGTTGAAAATTGGTAGATCTAGCTTCATAGGGTCCCAAATATGAACCCAATGGAATAAATAACTTGATGATGAAAAAGTGCAGCTTGAGACCTGG
>NW_018237284.1:0-2704 GCF_001263595.1 Phalaenopsis equestris | reverse complement strand
TTTGAATCATATTTGAATTAAGATTGAATATTATTCGAATCTCATTGAAAGTATACTTCAACATGTTTTTACCACTCGTTCAGATCTTTTTGAATCATATTGTTCAATTATGGTTCAAACATGTTTGAATATTTTTGGACATGACCAATAAACTATTAAAATAATCTACTAACATATTCAAATAATGTGTGATTTTGGTTCAAATAATTTTTAAACATATTTAAAAATGTGTAACAAATATGGTTCAAATAATATGCAAACATGCGTTCGAATAATGCTCCATTATGGATTGAGTAAAGTTTGAATATAGCTCTAACACATGTTTTAATTGGATTTGGAACACAACTTTTCATATTCTAACTTGCTTGGTGCTAGAGCCTCATTACAAAAATATCTTCTATACAAACATATATAAAAATAATACTCATATTTGTTGAAGTAGCTAATAAATAGAATGTTGTGTTTTTCTTGTCCCCATGAGTGTCAAAATTTAAATTATTTCTTGTAATGATCAAAGGCACCGAATATCATGGATCATAAATAAAATGTAGATGCACTTAGAGTAATTTCTATGATGAAGCATAATTAACATTTGAGCTAGAAAAGCAAATGGATTGCTTAAGTTCACTAAAATTTATTTACCTATTTTATATTTAGAATTTCCCAAAAAGGATTAGTTTGATGATTTATTTATTAAATCCCAATTAAGGCTATTTGTAGTATAACACATATTTCCAATTAAGATTAATTTGAAAATGCATTCAATTAAGAGTCTATTTGGGGCAGCTGCAACTTTGAAGAAGCAACTTTACCTGCTGAAAAAGAAACTGCTGCTCAAAAAGCTACAGTAACTATTAAAAATATTTTTTTTTCTAAAAAATTATATCTATAAATAATTATAATTTTGTATAAATATATCACGGTTGTCTGGAAAAGAATTTTTTTTCCATTCATTATACACAAAAAGATTAAAAAAACTAATACAATAAAAAAAAATACAATTTTTTAATATATTTCAAAATTTTAAAATAAATAACATAAATTTCTTTACTAAAATTGAATTTTAATACATATATAAAAAATGGAAAATGGAAAAATTAGTCGCATTTATAATATGTTTATTTTAAAAAATGTAATTTTTTTTTGAATTTTTGTTCCATTTTAAATTTGATTATTTTATTTTTTAATTAAATTATCATTTTCTATTACTCTTTTTAAAAATTAGCTTCCATGAAATAGATAACAAAAAGGATCATTTACATTTTTGCCACATAATTTTTATGTATCTATATACCTAATTGCTATAATTTTTTATTTAGATGTACAACTCTGAAATGTCTGATACCACATAAAAATATCACTGATATTTAATCTTTTAAAAAATGAAAAACATATTTTCATCTATACGTATGTTACATCAAATAATTTCAAAGATAAATATGATAGTTTATATGTTAGATATGTAAATATATGCAATATGTGATACTAATATAAATTCCTTATATTAATATCGAATATATTTTAATTGAAGAGGAAAAATTGAATATATTTCTAAGAAAAGAAAGGCAGACGTAGCTTCTGTAGCGGACAAAATTAGAGAGAGTTGTCTTAAGTAGTTTGGTCTCCATTGGATCCTAATTTGTCTTTTGTGAACATGCCCCGAGAATTTGAGCCGAGTGAATGAGAGAAGAAAGTAAAAGCGTGTTTTGTACAATTACAGAAAAAAGAGAACAATTATGGAAATTGTTCTTAAGCCATTAAGACTAATTGATTTATATATTTTATTTCATACTTGCATTGCAATTTGAATTTCAAACTTGGCCATAATTGGTATGTTCTCTTGCTTGAAGTCAGCCGACTAAGACGACCAGTCGAGTGCCATCAGCAGTACGCATTGATTGGTCGAGGTGTTCGTGCTCATGCCGATCTTACTCGGTGTTTTGGCACGGTCAACCAAAGCGGTCGGTTGTGAGATGGTTATTCGGTCCAAACATGATCGACCTACTTTTCTCATTCATGACTCATTTTTCTTTTGGCTCGAGTCTTACATGACTCATTTTTCTTTTGGCTCGACTCATTTTACATGACTCATGTCTCGTCTGCTTAGTTGGTTCGTTGCCTCGGCCGGATCTCCCAATCTTGCAAAGTCTTAGGCTGATATTGTTGAAACATATGTGTGGTGTCCGACGAGTTTCGCAGCTGAGATGATTTACACATCTTTTTTCAGTGGGTCATGCCGCCACCGAGCAGGGAAGCATCTCGAGAGCTTCAACCTATCGCAAGTTTGGAGACGACTTCATGCTCGGCCTTAAATCATTGGTTGATTGCTTACCTCAAAAGAAGGTTCTTTTATCTTAATGGTTCATTCTCTTTGAGATTTGTGCTTATATTTTTGGTGTATACAATCACATTAAATATGGACCATCTGATCATCAGGTTAGGAAAATAGATGTTCGAGATTCGACATAACTTAAGAAAGGTAGTGGTAGACTTAGAAAGATTTGGGGGCGTATTATATAAAAAATTAATCTTAATTTACTATATTAAATAAAAATATGACATTCAATAAAATGTAATGGAGAAAAAAGATTGTTGTAGCCGACGTTATTGTTTCTGTTTTTTCTAAGAAAAGAAACACAATATACTTCTACAATTTTGCCAATTATGGGAATATATACCCAAATATTACTCGCTAAATGAGCAA
>NW_018237283.1:0-1710 GCF_001263595.1 Phalaenopsis equestris | reverse complement strand
TGCTCTTTTTCTCTCACTCTCTCCTCTATCTCTCCCTCGATTCATCTTTCACTCTTCTATATTATTCTCCCGTACTCTCTCTTTCGATCATGCTCTTTCTCTCTCACTCTTCTTTATTATTCTCTCTCCCTCTTTCTTTCTTTCTCACTATCTACTCCCTCTATCTTATTTTCTCTTTTACTCTCTTTTCTATGGTTCTATGGCTTTTCTATGGTTCTCTCTCTTCTACCTCACACCTCTCACTCTTTCTCTCCCTCTATCCATCACTCCCTCTCTCTGCTCACTCCCACTCCCCACCTCCCTCTCTCTCCCTATGTCCCTCTCAATCTCCTTTTCCTCTCTCTCTCTCACACTCACTCACTCTACTGTTTTCCCCTTCTCTTTATCTTTCGCTCATCGCTATTGCTCTAGCTTCCCATGGACTATCTTCTCTCCATTTCTATCTTACACTCTCTTATTCTTGCTCCCTCTTGCTCTCTCTTTAATCCCTCACATTCCTTTCCTCAATCTCTCTTTCTCACACAAATAATCCTCTCATTATTTCATCACTCCTTATTTCTCTTGAGCTACCTCACTATTCCTCTCTATCATTCCCCTTTTTCATTCCCCTTCTCTCTTGCTCTCTCAAATTCTCTTACTTCCATTTTCACTTAGTCTCTCTCCACTTCTCTCTCTCACTCTCTTTCTCTCTCTCCTACCCTCCTTTTCCTTCTTTCTAACTTCATTGTAGTCCTTCTTTTGCTCCGCTCCCTCCTATATTTCTCACTCAATCTTTATCTTTTTCATCTTCATCATTGTAGTCCTTTTTTTCCTCCACTCCCTACCTTATTCCTCACTCTACCTTAATCTTTTTCACTCTCTCTCTATCCCTCTAATCTATATTCTCTCTTTTTTTATCTATCTCACTCTCTTTCTCTCTCTTTCTCTCAGTTTGTCAGTTTTTCTACTCTTTCCTTGCCTCCCCCTCTCTCTCACTCTCACCTCTCTCTTTCTCTCACGCTGCTCTTTCTCACTGTCTTTCTCACCCTTTCTCACCCTCTCTCTCACTCTCACTCTCTCCATTTCGCTCATTATTCTCCCCTCTACTCTCTCTATCTTCACTCTCTTTCTTCTCTCCCATCCCACCTTTTCCCTCTCGTTTTCCCCTCTCTATCACTCTCTTTCTCTCGCTCTTAATCTCACTCTATCTTCTTTCTCTCTCTCACTCTCTATCCCTTGCTCTCTTTCTCTCACACTCTCTATCTCTTAATATCTCTCGCTTATTCCAACCCTCATAAACTCCCTCTCCATGTCCCTTTTTCTCTCCTTCTCTATCTCCCTTCCTCTCTCCATTTCCCTCATTATTCTCCCCTCTACTCTCTCTATCTTCTCTCTCTTTCTTCGCTCACACCATTCATTTTCTCTCCATCATCTCTTTCACTCCACCTCTCCTGGTCCCTGCGCTCTTTTCTCTTTGTCTCACCCTCATTCTCTCCCTCTCTTTCTCAATCTATCATTTTTCCCTTATCACCTCTATCCCTATCTCTTTCCCTTCCTAGCCATTGTGTAGCTCTTTCTCCCTCCCTCACTCACACATTCTCTCTCCCTCCATCTTTTTTTTCTCACTCTCTCCCTCTCTCACACACATACTCTATCTTTAGTAACATCAGCCAAATGATTTGTTGGAAACAGTCTAACAGAAATGAAGTGGTGTCATATTTTTGACTGAAT
>NW_018237282.1:0-530 GCF_001263595.1 Phalaenopsis equestris | reverse complement strand
ATATCAAAGGAAAGTCAGACATTTGGAACTGACATTCAATAATAGAAATCAGAAATATATGACTGATCTTAAGGTAAGAATTGAAATTATTGGATCAATTATGAATCAGAAGTATTGAACTGATTCAATGAAAAGTTTGAAATTATTAGATCAATTATGAATCAGAAGTATCGAACTGATTCAAAGAGAAAATTGAAATTATCGGATCAATTTTTGAAAAGTTGTGAATCAGAAACATCAAACCGATTCAATATAAAAATTAAAATTATCGGCTCAATTATGAAAAGTTATAAATCAGAAGTATTGAACTGATTTAATGTAAAAATTGAAATTATTGGATCAATTTTTTTTTGAAAAGTTGTGAATCAGAAGTATCGAACTGATTCGATGAAAAGTTTGAAATTATCAGATCAATTATGAATCAGAAGTATTGAACTTATTCAAAGAGAAAATTGAAATTATCAGATCAATTTTGAAAATTTGTGAATCAAAAACATCGAACTGATTCGATAAGAAGATTGAAATTATCA
>NW_018237281.1:0-1444 GCF_001263595.1 Phalaenopsis equestris | reverse complement strand
GTGGCTCTTGGTTTTGGGCTTTTCCAGCCACTAGGTTGGCTGGTCAGCCAGGGAGAGGTGGCTAGGAGCTCAGGGAACCCAGAGGAATCCATCACAGCAGTTTAATGCAAATGTGCTTGGATTTGGCAAAGATATCTTAAGCATGTGCATTTTTGTAAATAAGATCCCTTAATTTGGGGAACCTTTGGTAATTTGGGGAACCTTTGGTCCATGGCTTGATTTAGGTGATTTCATGGTGTTTGGACTGGTCACTAAGTCCAACTAATGGCTGTGGTGGAGTTAATTTGGCGGCCTTAGGGTGATTATGTCACATTTGATGCATGGGTCCAAGTGGCTGCAAATAATCAAAACTTAGGTTTAAGTTAGGCTAGCCATGTTAATTGGCCCAAATAATTTTTGCATTTGGTCTATATGATCATAGGGAACAACTTTGGTGAAGGATGGAAGTTGTTTTGAGTCCAATTGGGGGGTCAATTTGAAGGAATTTTGAACTTTAATCAATTTGGTCATGTTGGGCTAGGCTAGGGTCTAGCTTGGGTTAGCCTTGGGCTAAGTCCAAATTTATTATTGTAAATGGTCAATAGGGGCCTCATGAAGAGTTTTAAACATGAATTGGATGCCAATTTGGAGGTTAAGGCAATCAATTGGGTGAAATTTGGGGAATTAGCCAATTTGGGGCTAAATTTGGGAATTTTGGATTTAGGCCAAAATAAAATGGCTTTGAGGCTTCACCAAGGTTAATTGTTGGTTGATTTTGATGTATATAAATTTTATCAAGATTTTTCAACATTAGTTTGGGCCAATTGACTAGGCCATGGGTTCAATTTGGTGAGATTAGGTTATATGGTCAAAATTGGGGTTTTGACCCAAATCAAAATTGGGCTCAAATCATGGACCAATTAAGCTTGGACTTGGTTTAGTTTGGTCATATATAAAGTGAATTTGAGTTTAGGATTGGAATTTGGGTCAATTGAGATCAAATTGATGGACATTTGAGTTGGATTTGGGGAAATTTGGGTCTTTAAAGGGCCATTTGAGGATTTTGATGAAAGATGGTCAAATTGGCCAAATTTGGTTATGTGGTAGTTTAGATAAATGAAATTGGGAATATTTGTGATTTATTGGGATTTTCTGGAAATTTTTGGAATTTTTGGGATTTTTGGTCTAAGAGGGGTATTTTGGTAATTTGGGGGTGTTGTAGGGGTAAAAGGCCAAGATGGGTATTTTGGTAGATTTGAGTACCAATCATCACCAATAAGCCATGGAACAATGGAAATACCATTTTGGGTCCTCTACATAGTGGTCTTAGCTATATCATAGCCCTAGGGCTAATAGGTTTAGGGGACCATCTAAATGAGTATCCCAAAAGATCAAGGGATTTAGGTTAGAAATTTGAGTTCATGGTTGTGGGTGATTGTGAGTGTAGATGAGTGTAGTGAGTGCC
>NW_018237280.1:0-814 GCF_001263595.1 Phalaenopsis equestris | reverse complement strand
TAACTTTAGCTTGGCTATTTCTTCTACCCGTGCCTTATTTTATTTGGAAAAATCCTTGGAACATTTTAATTTTGTGTAAGGGGAGTATTGTTGGGATTCATATTTTACCGATATAACATGGTTAAATTCGCTAAAAGGTTTGCAAGTTTTTATTGTGAAATTAATTGTTGTAGTTATTTTATGCAGAAACTTTCCAAATGAAACTGCAACTATAAAATTTACTGTGAAAGAAATATGTACTGATCACGCTTGCAAATGGACGTATTCTGCAATACATTAGATTTACAGGAAGCATGACTGATTTAAAATACCTGTATTGCCGAAAAATGGATCAACCCTGCAGGCGAAATTTAATAACAGAAGTTAGAAGGAATAAATCTCATATACTATTGAATGATATCTCTTGCAATAATTTGTAAACTTAAATTCAATAAATAGAAATGGGCAACTCTAGATAATCAACAAACAACAGTTAGAGATCTATTAAGAGCAGTAAATAACAAAATATATTTGTTTCGGCATGGGAATGCCTACATCCACAGGGAGAAAACAGGTAAAACCTTTTTATTGAATCATATTTTTAATGGTTACACAAGTTTTCGAAGTCGAACTTTGTTTTCTCTCACAGTTTCCTTGCAAATCAGTTCTTAATTTTAACTCGAACAAGATTTTTATAAGAAGATAATGAGGAGAAATTACAATTGCTTTTGCACTTATTGAATCTCAACTTGTGTAGAAGTAAAAGATGAAGATGTCGTCTCAATAATTTGCCTTTGCTTTTGACAGTAATGAACTTGATCTCAGTTGGCAATCT
>NW_018237279.1:0-5761 GCF_001263595.1 Phalaenopsis equestris | reverse complement strand
GTCTCGCAGTTTAGAGGAGTGCAGAAATAGCCCTCGACTATTTAAATTTGTGCTGAAATAGTCCTCATTGAGGACATTTAGAGCTCAATTTTAAAATAGTAGAAAACTATTTTCGCACTTCTCTAAACTCCAGGACTAAAACAATGCCATGTAAATAGTCGGAGGACTATTTTGGCACTTTATTCATAATGAAAACGAAGTAGGAGGAGCCTCCCCTTCTTTCACATAATAATCGCTATTTATAAGGGTTGACATTTCCTGAAAGGGAGTGTCGTATCATTCCATTATGAATCCCTTCATAGTTCCAAGTGGTTCCCACAAGGTTTCAGTTGAAAGCGGTCACCGTCGGTCGTGTAAAATTTGAGAGAGGCTATTGGCATCGATTTTTGATGTGACATACATGGGACATCCTCGCTGAGTGCACGACACTGTAATCGGGGTCTGCATCATCGTATCTGTGCCCCGAGTCGATCATGGCCAAGCCAACATTCCTTCTTGTATCCTCCAGGTTAACAGTCGCCAATGTGACACATGGTCGTATCCTGCTGGTGTGGACATTCTCGTGACGTTGACCGTCGACTAGAGTACCCCACACCATGTTCGAACCTTAAGTTCAAGGCTCAGATAGACATATTCCATCTTAGACCCGCTCTACTCGACGATACGTAGACGGTTTGGCCACTCAAACTCTTTTGAGATGCATTTACGATATCTACGGAGGTTTAAAGATCATAAATTGTTCACATTATAGTCATTTGGAGGTCCCATGAGGCGCGAAACCCCATTGGCAAGCTTCTTCAAAAGCTCGATTTTTTTAAGGTCCAATGTGACCACCCCTAAACCAGGAGTGGCCACGCCAAGGCCACCCCAAACAACCCAAATGAGCTATAGTCAGCGTGACCACGCCGACCAAACAGAGCATACGACTTAATTATGTCAGGCCTCGGGTGTTGCCACACCCGGCCCTTGTTTGCAACATTGTGAACAGTGGTGTGACCACACTCAAGTTCGTCATGGCCACATCGCCTGAACTTAGTTCATGAAAATGAACGTCCGGTCTTTGGATTCTTGTCGGCAAGGCTGCGACAACCGCCGGTCCTTCCCCTATGGCCTAATTTTGCACCTAAAAATGACATGCGAGATATTTTGGTTCAATGCTAAATTGGGAAAGTGGCCTAGGACCCTTGGATCTTCTTCCTATTGCTGAATGACCCATGAGGAAGAGCTCATTTTTGCTAAGCCTACACCAATTAGAGGATAAGAGAAGCTTGGGAAACACAGAGCCGAGGGCGAGCTTTCAAGGAGTTTTCTTGAGAGGATTCTTCTTCATCCTCAAAGAGAAGGTGAGGAAGAACATTTTGCTCGATCTCCTTCTTCCGTTTCACAGTCTTCTTCTTTGCCTCCGATGATTCTCCGACGACTCCCTGATAAGGAAAGCTTCTTCTTAACTTTGGAGAAGGAGGATTCTGACATTCTCATCATTCCAACTTTTCGATGAGGAGAGCTTCCTCATCTCTTTGGAAGAGGAAAAATCTCTATCACTCTCTCCGGTGAGGAGAGCTCCTTATATGAGAAGAAATGTTTCAATCAACTATCGCTTAAGTGAAACTCCTCAAGCCCTTTGCATTTTTCTTCCTTAGAAGGCCCTAGAAATAGTTTTTATAGGTGTTGTGGGTTTGGTCGCCCACACGGGGTCGATCTGACTTGCCACCCGGTAGCATCTGACTTAATTGATTGCCTGTTATTGGATAGTCCAATCGATCGAATGATACCAGCTGACCCAACCATACACCTTTTGATTGACCAGTTCTGTGATATAGTCCTGGGTTTGGTACCCCACACTAAGCAAGTTGGTCGACCGACACTAGTTGACTCAACTATGCGCCCATTGCTTGGACATTTATCTTTTAGAGAAAACCATAGGTTAGGAAGTTTCATGGAGCACATTCCTAGCGAATCTGAGAGATTCCCCTATAAAGCCTTAGATCTATACCTAAGCTGGTCAGAATCCTAATTTCCCCTTACTTTGAATATCCTTAAAGGAGTTAAGATATTTGGAATTTGTGAAATAAGAAAAGCTTTGTAACTACCTCACTTCGCAAAATCATGAGTTGTGGAATGAAAAAAGCTTTGTAGCTAGTCCATTTCACACCATTGTGCAGAGTTTCCTTTTTGAAAATCCAAAGGTGAAGTTCCCCACACGCCTCGCTAAAGAAGGAGGTGGTTATGTTGCATATTTATGTGTTAAACCCTAGGTACCTAAGCGAGAACGTTAGCATTACTATGACCCTTTATCGATCGTATTCACTTACATCATGTTGGGCTTGTATTACATCCTACACTTTGCATGTTACATCGCACTTTATCTCATTCGACCACCACGGTACGATTAGTCTTATACTTTGGCCCGACTGGATGCCCCTGCTCAGTCGACCAATCACTTTCGTCTGATCAGTCGCCTCAGATTAGTTGACGAATAACTTTGGTCCCAATCGACCGCCCTGGCCTGGTCAACCAATTACTTAAATTTGATTGACTGCCCTTGCCTGGTCAACTCACCACACCGGTCAGACTGGCTGTCCCGACACAGTCGAATGGTCACTTTGGCTTGACCGGTCACCTCAAACTGATGGAACGATCGATTTGGTCCAACCGGCAACCCCGACCCGGTTGACCAATAACTTTGGCCAAGTCGGCCACCTTAGCTCGACTAAGTCTTTTGGTCATCTTTCCTCAGGTTGACCACCCAAGTCAACCTAGCGAGTCAAACAAATGATTTTATTTGCATAGTGCATGGCTTACAAGTGCATTAGTATTGATTGCATGACCTTGCATTAGCACATTGGTCACTAGCACTCTAGTCGTGCACCTTTGAGAGCATACCCTCATATGCTCGTGGCGAGTATTTGTGCCTCCCAACAGCACATTACTCTATATATCTGCTTTGTGATATCCTTATGCCACTTAGCATGATGTCTCAAGTGGTTCGCACTTGCACTCGTGCATTTCTGCATGATTATCTTGCATGGCATTTCGTATGTATATGACTAGTGTGCTTAAAGTTGTGTGCATTTGAATTTTTGTTCTCATGCACTTGTCCTACACATTCACACATCATGTGATCGGACAACTTGCCTATCAAGCATTCCTGATGTGTAATTCTCCTCAATGAGAATTACTTCACCTTTTTTTCTTACGACACCGCATCAGACTGTCGTAGGTCTCTTTAGAGGTCGCTGCCTCCATGACATACACACCATGTCAACTCACCACACCCCATGCACACTCAACCTTTTGGGTCATTGCCTCCACGATACACCCATCTTCCGGTCTGTTGACTCAATGACATGCACACTCTTTTTGGGTCATTACCTCCACAGTATACCAATCTTTCAGGCCACTGCCTTCATGGCACGCTCACCCTTTCGGGTCACTGTCTCCACAACACACTCATCTTTAGGTCAGTGCCTCTACGACATGCCCCACCCTTCTAGGTCATTGCTTCTACAACACACCTATTTTTTTGAGTCATTGCCTCTAGAGAACAATCATTCTTGGGTCATTGCCTCCACAACACACCCACTTCTTTGAGTCAGTGCCTCAACGACACATCCATTCTTGATTCACTGCCTTCACAACACACCCACTTTTTTGGGCTGCTGTGTCCAGGACACACATGCTCCTGATTCACAACCTCCATGGTACACTCCTCACCACTTTAATCATATGATTATTTGCATTTGCACTTGCATGCATGCATGAGGGCTCAATAGGCGAGTGAACACATGTTGGTTGCAATGCTTTAACGAACTTTGATTTTCAGTTCAATCTTGGCGAGTAATACAATTTAAAGCATTCTGTGTGACACCCTTTAAATCCCTTGAATCTTTAGGACGAGTCGATGTGAAGACCCTATTAAAGTCATACGTACCCGGAGAATTTACAATATACACTTAGATATTGGTTAGGATACTTCTCGTTAGATGTTGTGTTAGGCAAGGATTAGGGTGACATGTAGTATTTTTGATGCCTTTGACTATTGTTCTTTGTCGGCTTGTTTGCTCTAGCCATGTGTCACTGTTGTATTTTTTTTTTTGGTGTGTTTGTATGTCTGTTGCTTTGGTATGAGTGATAGTATGTTAAGATGATCTTCTGTAAGGAGTCATGTTTCTGTATGGAGTCATGACATATATATGCACACATGTATAATAAAATGGGATGCATATGATGATTTAAATGCTAACATTTGCTTGCAGTCGCTACTTGGCTTCCCCACCAAGCATGTCCCAGACACATTTCATGCTTGTTTGGCTTTCCCACTCACATTTTCTTTGTGCAGATCAAATCCTTTTTTATCTTCCCTAATGTACTTTCTAGAATCCTAGGGAGAGTCCTATATTAGAAATTAGGTACGAGCACGGGTTCCAAGGCGCTAGATGAATCAAACCACGTGACGAAGACCAGGAGCAGCAGACTCGTGTCTCGTACTTTAACTTTAAATCTCATTTTTATATATAGTTGGGACTAGGTGTGTACTTATGTAATGTCTGACTGTTTTTTTTTAATATGTTGTCGACTTAGTGACATCGAACTTTGCTATATTTAGCTTGTTTTTCCTGTTTTTCTTGCAAGCCTACATGCTTTGATTGTTTTCATTGTTTTTTTTTTATTATTGTCTGAGACTTTACAAAAATTACAATTTAGGGTCTTCTAAGGACCTCAACTTTATAAATTTTCTAACTAAAAAAATCCAAATAAAAAAATTCAAGACTATTAAAATTTACGATTAAAAGATTCAACATTTTAAAATCTCTCTTTTAATTTCCTACATGGCTTTTGGGTCAATTTTAAAAAGGGATGCATAGCATAGACATATCCCAAGTCATACTAACAGGGTCTTCATGCTTAAAACATGAATAAACAACTGCATCATTTGCATGTTCTGAGGAGAAGCCCCCATGTTTTTTTCAACCTAACTGGCTCAATATAAGTTTCTACTCATGTGGTTGATAAGCACACTTAGGTCATTAGAACACTCCCAGACCCATACGGGCTGTAAGTCTTTGTTTCAGGAGCATTTTCAGCTTTGTAGCTGAACCTCTCTTTCACTTCCTTTCCAGCGACATCCTCGCCACTTTGGCCTGTATAAGTCCCACCTCTTAGAGCTTCACATGATAGTCATATGAAAGGGTTTCATTTATTTAACATTAGGGCTACCGAGGTTCCCACGGATGGCACAATTCAACGATTACTTATCGGGGATCTTATTTCTTTAGGAGATTGTCGGTAGGTTGTACTCTTCTACCAAGATGTGATCATTAGCAAGCTCTAATAGTTCTATCAAAATCTTTGATTGTTGTAGTTTTAAGGTGAATCGAAAAGGACATTCTCGCAGCCCCTTAACGAGGGTCCTTGTGTGCAACCATGAGTTCCAATTCTCGTATCTCTAGTATTTTCCTCTTGAATTGTATCATAGATATGTGTAATGATTCTTGGTGCTTTCGCTGCAACTATAACAATACCTGAGAATTCTTTCGAGGATTCTGTGCTCTTGCAAATTATTTTATGGAAATCCCTTTAAAATCTATGAAAGTAATCACTCCGGATGACATACTACTAAACCATCTAAGGGCGGACTCTTTTAGAGTCCTAAAGAAGTGTTGACATTTTAGTTTGTCATTCACTCTTAATTGAAATATCATTGACCTATAAGGTGTTGTGATCGGTCTAATAAAACTTCCCTTGATATGAATTTAGAGTT
>NW_018237278.1:0-810 GCF_001263595.1 Phalaenopsis equestris | reverse complement strand
AGAAATGAGATCAATAATCTTGAAGTATCTGAATCCGACAAAAGTGTTTTTGGGAACCCAACTTCTTCAAAAAAGAATAAGTTTTATCCAGTACCCGTTGAGCATGAAGATAATGCATTCCAATCTTTCCAAAGAGAAAATTCCTCTTCAATACGAACTATATACTCTCTGTTAAAAAAACTTGCACGAAAAGAAAGATGTTCAATCTCTCGACTTTTGGACAAAATGGGATGTGCAGTCTCTACAACCATGAAAAAGAAGCTTCTTGCTCAAGAGCGTTCTATTTATCAAGAAACGAACCAACAATTCCTATCAGAGAGTTAGTGTACTCGGGTACCTGTTAAACTTCGTTTGGGACCAAGAGTGAAAGATATGACCATCTCAAGAGACATAATGAGACATGATGAAATAATTTTGAAGGTAGAAGAGACATCAACTAAAATGAAAGATCTTGTACAAATGTTAAAAACTGCAGATCATTCGTACTCACACCACGATGATATACTTCCTATAACATCTCGACCAATACTCAAGACAAATGTATGAGCACGTGAGATATCAGAAGGAATCTTTGATGATGTGAAAACTTCTATGGACAATTCTCAAGAAAAGATTTGTGAAAAACATCCTGTTAAGACATTTGAAGAAAGTCTGAAAAAGCTGAGAACCGACATCAAAAGATTATCAACATGGAGAAAGGAAAAATCTTCAAATACTCCAAGTAAAGAATATGCAGAAATAAACATGCTAGATACACGAGCCTCTCCCTCATCAGGAAAATTACCTCCGCCAGCCGAAGAAAACCTAATG
>NW_018237277.1:0-1037 GCF_001263595.1 Phalaenopsis equestris | reverse complement strand
CAGATTGAATAATCTCATGAAGGATATTGAAGAAATGATAGTGCAGCAAAAATGGGAAGTGTTGTGCTACACTACCGGCACCGTGGTTGTTCCAGTGGTGAAAGAATTTTATGCAAATTTACACATAATCAACCAAGGAGTTGTTTATGTGCGAGGAAGATGGATTCCTTTCACTCCTGCATGGATCAACGAATTATACATGATAGAGAATGTTCCTGTCTGCCACTATTCCAATTTTATCCCAACAAAAAACTCCAACGAAAAACTAAATGAATGAAATTTACCAATATTTAACAGATGAAATTGACGATTGGGAAACAAGAGAAAACGGGTATGTTAGTTTTTCTGCGACACTTCTAAATCTCGTTTCAAAGAAAGCGCTCTTTCATTTAAACTATAAAAATTATGGGGTTAGTTTGACTTCATCTTTTTCAAAACTAAATTTTTTTTTAATGTCCTTCCGAAACGGGCAACGGGATTTCAATTCCGATGACCGCAGCTTCTTACGGGCAAACCCCACACCAAAAATAGTGTCGACAACACCCCTCCACAATTTTCTCACTTTGCAGTCAGTTCCAAGTGTCCTATGAAAATTGGGAAAAGGTACTGCTAACTTGGAAGCCTTTGGACCCAACTGAGAGATTCTCAGTTTTTGAAGATGAAAATGACATGGTCATCGTAATAGATCAATCATCTCAGAATTCACTGTCAGTTCAACCCTTAGTCCCTGATAAGTCCCTGGTGATCCTGCGCCGAATCAAGAAACTGGAAAATGAGGTACAAAATGCATGAATGAGAATAATAATTTCTTTGATCATCTAGACTGGAGGATGAAGGAAAATTTCGAGCACTCTGGACATTTAGAAGATAGCTTAATACGACTCATGAGGAGGATGAAGTTAATAGAAGAGGATTCCTTTGAAGAATTTCCATTACGACCCTTCTATAACCTCTTCGTTCATGTGCAATCAATGAGTGATCTCAGAGGAGAATAGAGTACCATGTCTGAGGATTAGTAGATTTATATTACTACCTAT
>NW_018237276.1:69766-87022 GCF_001263595.1 Phalaenopsis equestris | reverse complement strand
ACCCCACACCAAAAATAGTGCCGACACAACCCTAAGGTCCATGGCTTGACCATCTTATGGGGACTCTCATTGAGCTCCCTCATATTGACTCCACCTACTAACTGCTAGAGGTTTGGACCAATATGTGGAACTTCAAGTTTTGTAAAGAGGAGTGTAGAATTTCTAATGGTGAGGGTTCCTTAAGAATAGTCAATAGAATAGTCAATAGGTAAGTCCTATGGCTAGACCTTAGGCTACTAAAGAGGAAAAAACTAAACCTCAACCAAAAGTGAAGTCAACAAATGTACCTCGTATTGGCGTTGATCGACGAGATCAACAAAACCAATACAAAATCCTAAGTCAATAGACCGGGACGTTTGTGTAGAGTTGTGTGTGTGATTTGTTTCTGTTCGGAAATTAGCAGGTGATCGTCTGACTAAAATCAAGGAGTAGGGATTCTCGTTGGGGATCATAGAGTGAATTTTGAATTATGAAATTTTTGGTATTTATAAAGGATGGGAATCTGTATGTAAGTGTTGACCTTGAGGTGGGAATTAATAATTGGGTATCAATCCCGAAATAAGAATCAGATGCCATAATCCATTTAAGGTGGTCTTAAAACTGATTTTGAAATATGAGAATAGGATTGTGTGGGAGGACCCAATCGAGATGGAAAACACAGAGGCTGACATCCAGCTCCAAAGGGTAAAAACTGTGTAGAAAATGGTGACCATTAAGGATACGTCTCCAGAAAGAAAGGACTATACCAATTCGAGTTACCATTGGGGAGTTATATTTGAACTGACATGTGACAGGGAGAATATATATGTCACGTTGGGAAGAAAAGCGCTAGGACTCACATCCAACCCATAAAATAACGAAGCAGTATAAGCTATATTGAGGAGGAAAGCACTAAGACTCACATCCAACTCAAGAGGTAACAAGAAAGTGTGTGCGTCATGTTAGGAAGGAAAGCAATAGGACTCACATTAAACCCAAGCAATGACAAGGAAATACATGCGTTACATTGAGAAAGAAAGCACTAGGACTCATATCCTACTCAAGAGGTAACAAGAAAATATATGCATCACATTAGGCAGGAAAACACTAGGACTCACACCCAACCCAAGTTGTGACAAGGAAATATATGTGCTATATTGAGAAGGAAAGCACCAGGACTCATATCCAACTCAAGAGGTAACAAGAAAATATATGTGTGTTAAATTGAGAAGTAAAGCACCAAGACTCACATCCAACTCAAGAGGTAATGAGAAAGTGTGTGCATCATATTAGGAAGGAAAGCACCAGGACTCACATCCAACCCAAGCGATGAAAAGGAAATATATGTGCCACGTTAGGAAGGAAAGCACCAGGACTCACATCCAACCCAAGCGGTGACAGGGAAATATATTTGTTTTACATTGAGAAGGAAGGCACCAGGACTCACATCCAACTTAAGAGGTAATAAGAAAATATATTTGTCACGTTAGGAAAGAAAGCACCAGGACTCATATTCAACTCAAGAGGTAACGGGAAAATATATGTGTGTTACATTTAGAAGGAAAGCACCAGGACTCCCATCCAACTCAAGAGGTAACAAGAAAGTGTGTGCGTCACATTAGGAAGGAAAGCACTAGGAGTCACATCCAACCCAAGCGGTGACAAGGAAATATATGCGTCGCGTTAGGAAGGAAAGCACCAGGACTCACATCCAACTCAAGCGGTGACAAGAGAAAATATATGAGGGAATCAAAATATAGGTACTGATCCAAAACAAAAATTGAATTTTAGTTATCATTTTTGAAAAGTGATTCGGAAGTCAGGGACCAACCTCAAAGACTAAGGATAGGATGCCATGTTCCATTAAAGGGGATCTTGTACAAATTTCAAATATGGGGAGTCAAAATTTGGGTATTGACTCCAAGAGACATATGAAAATGGTGTAGAGAGTTTGTGATGTTGAATTTGCAGAAATGTGTTGTGTGAAAAGGTTGATTTTGTTGAAGAAGATTTACAGTGTTTTGTGGAGTTTTGTGCAGAATGTAAAATTCTGTGGGGATGTGAAGAAGGTTAATGCAAATAACGATGGTTGTGCTGCGCACACAAAAGGGAAGAATCTCTGAAAACGAGAGAATCCACTCAACATTCTTTTCTTATTATTTTTTATTACATTTAATTTTTCAAAATATGTCCTTAAAATTTTAATATTAGTTAATTGATTTTCAAAAGCAATTTGTTTCATTTTTTATTAATTTGTGGTTTTTTAAATTTTATTTAATGTTAAATATTTGTTGTTTTGTTATTCGTTCCTTGAAATTCTGAACCAACGTGTTGTTCGTTGAAATTCTGAAACCAGAGCACCTGATGGAGAATCCTTTATATGTTGCTCATCTCTGTTTACTGAAACAACCTCTCTTCTTTCATCTGTGATATATATGATTTCTGGCTGATTGATCTCTGAGGAAGACAATTGTGGCGCTTGTGATTGCTCTTAAATAGTGTCCATAACGGTCATGGTTGCGGTCATTTCTTCTATTCTTTTCTCAAGCAGACTAACTTGCTGTTCTTTGTTCATCCCTGAGGAGGATAACCCTACGCAGCTCATCTACGGTGTTCTCTTCTGTGTGAGGTTGAGCTTCACGCGCAGATGTGGTGGCTCTGGTTTCAATTCCATGGACATCCATGAAATCCTCCTCCAAGTAATCATTGTAATCAAAATTTTTATCGTTGCTATCAACAAAAACTTTGTATTCTTGAGCTAACTCGGAAATCTCGATCCTGAGTTTCTCAACTTTCTCTTCAATTATACTTTCTCTTCAATTATTCTTCAATTATTGATTCCTTGATCGCTTTTAGATCTGGAGGACCCTGATGGACATCCTCTACTTGCTCCTCCATCTCGCTAGCTATTATTGCGATGATGTTAGATATTTTAGACCCTGGTTTCATTTCCTATTTTTTTCTCGCGAACTCACTGGACTGTATCGGTGCAGCGACCTTAGGTACCCATACCTTTTTTTTTCAACGATGATGTCTCAGGACGGATTTCCTTAGTAGAAACATCAGTATGTTGAGGGAAAGTACGCTCCCCGTGTTGTAGACCGGCTACAGTGTCAGGTAATCATCTTATCTTTGCCTTTGGAATTGTAGGAATATCTCCATAACGGGTGACACGTAAGATTTTTCGACCCGGTCTCGACATAACCGGTCGACGGTTTGCGGTCTTTGTAGCGGTATAATCAGTAGTAATTATTGTGGTATCAACTATGTTCCCCAAATGGAACTAAATCGGGATGCGAGTAGGTGGCACTCCAGTTGTCTTGTGAGATTATCTGACGAACTTGACATCCTTCAAAATTTCCTTCTTCATGCAAGGGGAAAGTGCATCTCCCACTCGTTTAAGTAACTCTCTAACCAAACATCCTTCTTTGGTAGCTAGCATTTCAAAGACTGCACTAGATCGGGTGATAGGAGTGAACTTCTTTCTCTCCTCGCCATGTCCATGAAGTGATGGTAATGCGACAGCGATTTTCCAGATACTCTCGTATCCATCGGTATCCGTCAGTGGATGGAATCTACTCCCTCGCAGGAGAGGGTAAATTTCTAGTAACACTTCTTCAACTTGATGAGGCTCCTCCTCAACGGGTGTCTCCTTGGGAGCCTGGGCTTTGATAGCCCTTCAAACTTTTCTGTTGCGATTCCTTTTTTTAGTTCGGGTCAGCGGTATAGTCCCCAAACTTGATCCGATTTCAAACACGGGTGGTGGGACAGTTAATCCCTCAATCGGATCCTCAATAATCATTACTTCCTTTCCCTTAGCAGCAGCGAGGATAGTAGGTTTAGTAGGTGTCGTGACGGTCGTTGTTTTAGACTTCTTGCAGGCAGGGATGTCTTGAAGGAAGTTCAGGCTGAATTCAGTAGATGGTTCATGTACTTCTGGAGTGACAATCTTCATCACTACAAACGGGGCTTTCCCGAGGATGACCTCGAGATCTTGAAATCCGGCTCCAAATTTGATGGTAGGAGCGAGATTACGGGCTTTATGGCTCATTTACAGGTTACAGGAAATGGTCAGCGTTGGGTAGGCCATTACAGCAAGCTTGAAAACAGAAAGTTTCTGGGTTAGCTATATGGCCAAAAACCTCGTAATTTTTAGTGCAAGCGCTAACAAAAGAGGTCGATCTATAGACCGGGCGGGTCTTAATTTATGGGAATTTTAAAATTTTGTTTAAGAAAAATCAAGAGGTGTAAAATTTAATTAATATAAGAAAATTTCAAAGTACGCGCAGCACAACACGATTTAGTTTAATTTGCAGAATATCAAATCAATTTTGAAAGGGAGATGTGAAGTATTTTAGGACCCAATGTGGGACCCATTTAGTGGCAAACAACGCCTTGGTGGAACTAATCCACCAACACACCTATTGGGGATCCAACCCCACATAAAAATTTAATGTCCTTAATGGCCTTCTGAACCCCTCTGTTCAATGTTGGTTGAACAGCTAGTCCTGAAGTCTGAGGAGTTAGCCGTATTTTCTCAAGACAGAAATGGGTAAAGTATGCTAATGGAAGAAGGGTAATTTGGTCCAAGAGTGACGTGAACATATTACTGATGTGTGAAGATAATATTTCTTGATTTGTATGGAGAGAAAGTGTTGTCCCCAACAGAGTCGCCAGAAGCTATCAACGCTATTTTTGGTTGGTGAGTTGCCCATAAGAAGCTGTCGGTCACCGGAATTGAAATCCCGTTGCTCGATTAAGAAGGACATATATATATATTTAGTTTTTTTAGAAAAATACAAAATCAAACTGTCCCCATATTTTTCATAGTTTAAATGAAAGAGCACTGTACCTCAAATCCTGTATCTATCCCGAAGGATAAATACAAGACTTGAGGATGAGGCTCGATCAAAAAAATTGAGGGATATATAACGTCCATTTGGTCTGTGAAACCTTTTTATTTGCCAAAAAATTCCCCTATTTAATATAAAGAATTAAAAAGGGTTTATATTACGCTGGGTTCGGACATGCTTCCTATAAGGGCAAGCCCCTATAGTTAATTACATCTTAAATGACCAAAGTCACCTAAGAAGACTCTCGATAAAAATCAGGAAATATTATCTTCAAGGAGATTCAAAGGGAAGGACTTTTCAATGAGATCGGACGTAGAGGTGTGAAAGGAGATTGGTTCAAATTTGGAACAATTTGTTGTAGAGTCCAAAGGAGGAAAAACTAGGGGATGTAATGGATCTAGAGGAGAACCTCGGTGACTTCCTAAGCTATCCTAATGTTTGGCTTTAGTTTTGAGGAGAAATATTTGGGTGTTTCATTCTGCCAAATTTATTAGTTAGGGCTTACATTCGTGTGAAGCTATCACACAAATAGCCTGGAAGATGTGAGGGTTTAGGTCGTGACAAACGACGAACTCAGAATCATAAGATGAGTTAGGGATTATATTGTATAGTAGGGTTGTACAAAGGCATAAAGATAAGGTGAGAATTTATGTTGCATAAGCAAGCAACCTCAAAGTCCTATGGCTTTGTTGTTTGTGTCCTATGGCTTTGTTGTTTATATCTAAGAAAGGAAGATTGGTTTAGTTAGGGAAGACAGGTTTTGCTGTTGAAGATGGTCGTGCTGCCCACCATGCTAGCTCCAAGCTCATTGCCGCAATGAGTTTGAGTTTTGTGGTGTGTTAAGTTATGATGTCAAATTAGGTGGCCCTATGGTTGAAGTTATTTAAATTATATGGGGGTATGTTAAAGTTGATTAGAGCGACACCGGTTAGGATCCCATGGTTCCCTCATTCCGACACCATTATTTTCTATTGGATTCACTTAGTCCAAATGAACTTACTAAACTCAACTTAATGAGTTCCATAATTTCATTTAGACTGTAGGAAGCCTCGTTAGAAATCTTAGGTTATTTAGTTGAAGTTGTAGTTTTGTGTGATGTTTGTGATAAAATCTTGAGTTGTTTTATATTTTGAATATTGTGGGGGTGAATTCTATCTTGGTTGATTTTAATTTTGGTTTTGGTTTTAGTTTTATGGCTATCCTAATAGTTTTAGTTTTCATGCAGGGTGGCATCGTTGTTTAACATGCAAATTTGTAAGTATAAAAGTACAATATGAAAGTACAAGAAAGAAGACATTGAAAACTGTAAAAGCGTACCTGGCAAGTCTTCTCGTTCCACCACCTAAAACTCAAAAGGCATGTTAAGGTAGTTTATATGAAGTAGGGAAGTAAAATTTTGACGCCCTATCTAACCTTAGATCATATCTTGGTGGGTCCTTATTAATGTGATTAAGGATGATATTTGTCAAGAAAAACATATCAAGCTTAATAGCTCTCCGAGGTACCCAACAGGATAAGAGGAAAAAGCAGGTCCATGCTTCCCTCTTATCACCTGGTGAAAAGCCTCGAGCTCATTTAAACTTATTATGTTGCTTAATAACTCTTCCTATGAACACCCTAACGCTCAATGAACGTTGAGGTATCAATTATCCCTAAGAATAGGGTAATTATCATCTGTATCATCTGCGGTAATTATCATTTGTAATTTAATTTTGAAGATTATGTGGGCGAAGACCCTTAAAGAGGCAAGTTAGTGTTATTGGAAAACTTGACCAAATTTCGGTCCTAATTGGGTTTGTAGTGTTTGAAAGATGCTTTAATTTTAAATGATGTTTACTTTTCTAATCTTTATTTAAATGAAACTTGATTTAGCCTAAGTCATTACTAAGCCCTTAAGACCTAGGTGAGTGTCTTAATTAGTTTTGAAAAGAATAAGCTTTAGGTGGTCATAATTCATGGTTTGAATTTTATTTTAAAATCAAAATAGGGGAATTATATTTATTAATTATTGACTTCAAAAGTCATACCCCTAAGTCCTTGGGCTCATTTATTTCAATAAACTTTCAAATTTTAACAATTTAAAAATCTATTAACTCATCTTTTCAATTAAGAAAATAAGGTTGGTTTCTACCAATTAACCCCTGGTGTTTCAAATATCAAATTAAGATCAGAGGTTGCCCATTTCCATCCTTAAATGAAGCCTAAATGTTAATTAAAGCTAAATTTCCAAAATTACACATTGGCCCTTAAGGCTGTAACACTTCATAATTCATCAAATTTAATCCAAATGACCTTGAAATTTTTATACTGCCTCATTCATGGGTCAATTAAGACATCATAGGAGAAAATATGAGTTCTTAAAATTTACTTTAATTTATATAATTATTTTCATGCAAAAAATAGGATTTTTCAAAGAAAATTCGTAACTTGACCATGGTAATGCCTAATTCTTTGGATTTTTTACTAGAGATAGACGTAGACTAGAGAAGCCTTTGGACCTAATTTCATGATTTTTTGAATTTTATTTGAATCATTAGAATTATTTTAATTTCTAGGGTATCTATTCAAAATAAAATAGTTTAAATGGGGAAAATTAAGTTTTGTATTTTTGAAAAACCTTCCTAAGGTCAGAGAACCGAGAGAAGAAAAGTTAATATTTTTTTGAGTTTTATTTGATTTATTGGACTTATTTTTACTGAAAACCCATTTTTAGCCTTTAAAAATTAATTTTGAGCTTTGAAATTTAGTATATTTGCTTGAAAATACAATACCTTTATTTAGAAAATAAGGAAAAATATTCTAATTATTGCTAAGTACTTAGGAAGCAATTTAGAATATTTCTATGAATTTTATCACTTTTCTAATTTTTATGGGTTTTTAATTATTTAAATATTTAAAATAGGTTAAAAATCAAGTTTTTATTTTAGACTCCATTTTATTTTTAGAAAATACCTCTGATCACAGAGAACATAAAAAATCAATTTTTATAAATTTTTGAGTCATATTTTGATTTTTGAAAAAATCATTTAAGTGCCAAAAATGTTATTTATCTTTAAAAATCAACTTAAGTTATAACATGAACTCAAAATGCTTTGAAATTTTTTTGGTAAGTTCTCTGGATTCTAAACAATAGTGGAGATAAAAAATCAACATGAAAAATTAAGTCATTTTATTGTTTCTATATTCCAAAATTATTTATCTTAGTTATTTAGGGTTTGTGAATATTAGGTGTATTTTCAATGACTTGGCTCATGAGAAATTTTCTCAAAGGCTCTCTGGTCATCATAAACCTTCCAAAATTTTTTAAAATTTTTCTAAGCAACATGCTAATTTCCATGATTATTTTAATCAAGTAATGCAAAAAAAATTGAAAAAATATGATTCTCTATCTAGGAACCTCCTCTGACTTTGTAAAATTACGGAATGTTCTCTAAGATAGAGGCAACAAAATGCTAAAATTTCAAGTCATGGTGTGATTACTACATGCATAGAGAATTAAAACATCCAAATCAGTATTTCATTAGTTAAAAATAAAATATGCATTAAGTTGACTTCAAATTTTTTCCACATTGTTCTCCTCTGTTCACCGAGCAAGAGGGTATGTCTATTTTATTTTTGTGATTTTTCTATAGCAGGATATGGATTTTTAAAGCTAGAGAAAATTTTCTAATTTTTTAAATCCCTATTTATCTATTTAAACGCACTGTGCCACATCGACCTACGACGACTCTGAAGCTCCACGCGACGCGCTCCCATTGGACGTTGTCGTCCACCTCAACGCTGACTAGGCCCGTTGTCAATGTTTCGAAGTGCTGTTCAGCTTCATCTCGACCGTCCATACAATACACGTGTGATTGGATGCCTCTCCGTCATCGCCATCGATAGCCTAGCCCGAGAACCATCCATTTTCTAGCGTTAAGATCTCTCTCATTTCTTAACCAAATTGGATGAAATTTTTTTAAAACACTCATCTAGACTAGAGGAACATATCCACACGGTTATGATGCCATGAAATCAACTCAAAACAAATGGAGAGTTCAAATAACCTCAAGAGGATGAGAAGTTTTATACCTTTGCTCTAAGAAGTGAAGCTTCAATCAGAGAGTCTTGGCATGTTCGTTGTGATCATAAGATGCTAGGGATTGAGTGTCTAGTCTTGGTGTAAGGCCTATGTATGATTTCAATCACGGCCAAATTTGGGTGTTGGTCTAGAGCTATGGTTGAGGCTCTGTGAAAAGGAAATTTGATGGGGCTTAAGCTCCTTTCACTATTTTGAAGGTGTGGGTAAAGTTAATTTCATTTTGGTGGACTGTGGAGGTGTATTGGGCTCTGTCTTGGTTTCCGACAAGATTTCGAACTCAAAATAGAACTCCGACAGTGGAAATTGGTGGGAATGGGAAAATAGTTGGAATGCACTGAGGGGATCTTAGGGAAGCTCTGTGGTCAATTTGGAGAGGTCTCTCTAAGAAATTTTCATCACCTCTTCCCATTGCTGTGGACTTGCTTTTTATAAAAAAGGCTAAGGGGTGGCTGTCATGGCCAATTAGGGGGTGCATTGTGCTGCTTAGGTGGAGGGCAAAGGAGCTATACAACTTAATTTTGATGAGCTGGCCTCTAGGTTTGATTTGGGTGAAGTTCCAAGGGGATGGCTCTCAATTTTGAGCTTTTTCGGCGACTAGGCCAACCATCCATGGCAGGGGGAGGTGGCTAGGTGCTCAGGGCATCCAGGGGAATCTGTCAAAGCAATTTACTGCAATGGGGTTTAGTTTTGGTAAGGGTATCTTAAGCATGTGAATTTTTGGAAATAAGATCCCTTAATTTGGGGGACTTTTGGTCCATGGCTCATCCATATTGGGTTAGATGGGTTTTGGCTCAGTCTTAGGGTCTAACCAATGGCTAAGACAGAGTTAATTTGATGACTTTGGGGGTAGTTAGGCCATCTTTAATGCATGGGTTCAATGTGGGTCCAACTAATCAATGCTTGGGTTTGGGCTAGGTTAGCCATGTCAAATGACTCAACTGATTGATAAATATTGGGCAGATGATTGTTATGAAGATTTTTTGTGAAGGGTTGATGTGATTTGGAGTTCAATTGGTAGGTCAATTTGAGGGATTTTTGAAATTTGGCCAATTTGGGCATCTTGGGTTAGACATGGGTCTAGGTTGGGCTAGCATTGGGATAAGTCCAAATTTAATGATCCACATGATCAAGGGGATGTTGTGAAGATTTTTCAGGAAGGTATAGAGTGAAAATTTTGTGGTTAAGGCCCTCAATTTGGTGAGATTTTGAGACATGGCCAATTGATGGTAAAGTTTGATGTATGGGGATGTTATGAAGGTTATTCAACACAAATTGTGGCAAATGGAGTAGGCCATGGGTTCAATTCGGTGGAACCAAGTTAGAGGGCCAAAATTGGGTTTTTTGTTTAACTCAAAATTGGGTTCAAATAATAGACCAATTGAGCTTGTATTTGGTCTATATTGGTCATATAAATTGTGAATTTGAGTTTATAATTGAAAATGGGGTAAATTGAGAACAATTAGATAGACATTTGGGGTAATTTGGGAAAAATATGGGCCTTTAAAGGGCAATTTGGGGTTTTTGCTCAAGGATGGTCAAACTGGCCAAATTGGGTCATGTGATAGTTGAGAAAAATGAAATTAGGAATATTTGGGAGTTTTGGGAATTTTTGGGAATTTTTTGAATTTTTGGAATTTTTGGGCAAGGAGGGGTATTTTGGTAATTTGGCCAATTTTGGTGATTTTCAGTAGTTTAGGTATCTTAGTAGAGTTGAAATGCCAAACACCATCAATAAGCCATGGACCAATGGAAACCCCATTTTGGGTCCTTTATGTAGTGGTCTTAGCTAGACCTAGCCCAGGGCTAATGGGTTTAGGGGACCACCTACAGGAGTCTCCCAAAAGTATTAAAGGATCAAAGCCTAGAAGTTTAAGTTTAGGATAGTGAGTGATTGTGAGTGCAAGTATGTACCTTAAACCCTAGACCAACACCCAGGGTTAACTCCAGGGTTAACTCTAAGGTCCAGCAGTCCTAAGGTTAACTCATCTTGAGTTCCCCCATAGTTAGCCCACCTACCAAGTGCTAGAGGTAGGACCAATATGTGGAATTTCAAGTTGAGTAAAGAGGAGTGTAGAATTTTTAATGGTGAAGGATCCTTGTCTATTTTTCTAAGAATAGTCAATGAGAATGTCCTATGGCTAGACCTTAGGCTACTAAAGGGGAAACAACTAAACCTCAACCAAAAGTGAGGTCAACATAGTCATTTAAATCAAAATTTTGCTAGTTGCCATTTCACTTATTGTGATTGTTCAAGACTTGGTAGTGACCTAGTCTTGACATTTAAACTCATTTGATCGGACTTAGAAGATAACATGACCGATGATTAACCCCTTTTTACACTACAAGTCTGATTTTAACTGTGAAAAATCAAAACCTTTACTTACTTAAATTTTCCTTAGGGGCACCCACCCACATAACTCTTAAATGAAATATCCATTGATTAATTGAGTGTCTTAGCCTTGGGATGAATAAAACATCAGGTTTCCTTAAGCAATGGGATAACCTTAGCTTAACCTTTGATGATTAATAAAATGATATGATAAGTTCAAAATGAACTCAGCATATTTCAAAATTTCAACGCGGTTCAGGTTATGCTCCGAGCACTTTGAATTCTCTTGAATATTTTGAAGGGCAAATTCAACTTGTTGTACTTTTTTCTAAAATCATCCACTAAGATCTTCTGATACTCAGTATAGTCATAACTTAGGGTTTGGTACCTATACCTTCATCTACTAGTGCAATTTGAATTCCTTGCAAAAATTATATACACATTGCCAAAGCTAACCTTTCAGGTGGAGGACCGGAAAGAATCGATAGGTACGCTTTTAAATTATTTCATATACCTTTTCATACCTCTTGTTTCTCACTTGCATATTTAAATTCACCCTGCATGTCAAAATAAAAACTTTTACGATAACCATGAAACTGAAACCAAAATAAATCTAAAAAAAATTAACTAAGATAAAATTCACCGTCACAACAGTCAAAATATAAGACAATTCAAAATTTAATCAAAATCTAAACAACAAAACAAACATTACAACTAAATTAAAATGTCTCTATTATATATTCGGGAATCCCTCGGAGGAGGAAACCTATGGTTGCTAACAAGATTTCCCACGATCTAAATGAAAGTATGGAATTCATTAAGTTGAATTTAGTAAATTCATTTAGACAAAGTAAATTTGAAAGAAAATAGTGATGTCGGAACGAGGGAACCATAGGATCCTAACCGGTGTCGCACTAATCAACTTTAATATCCCTCATAATATTTAAATAACCTTAAAAAACATTGGATTTGACATCAAGACTTGACATATTAGAAAACTTAAACTCCCCACGATGAGGAGTTTGGAGCGAGCATTGTGGGCAACACGTCCATATTCAACAGCAAGACATGTCCACACCAGCTAAACCATTCCTTAGAATTAAATAACCAAGCCATAGGATTTCGAGGTTGTCCGCCTAGTGTGACATAAAACCACAAATTTTCTTTAGGCCTTTGTGTGGCTCTACTATATAATATAATTTCTAACCTATTTTAAGATTCTGAGGTTGTCGTTCGTCGCGACCTAAATCCTTACATTTTCTAGGCTATTTGTGTCATCATTTCATACGATTGTAAGCTCTAATTAATAAAAACTGACAGGATGAAACATTCCAATATTTCTCCTCTAAATTGAAGCCAAACCGTAAGGAAGCTTGGGAAGTCACCAATGTTCTCCTCAAGATCAGTGACATCCCCTAGTCTCTCTTCCTTTGGATTCCATAAAATATTCCAAATTTGAGTCATTCCCCTTTCACACCTAGTTTTTTTGATCTCGTTGAAAAGTCCTATTCCTTTGAACTCCTTGGAGATAATTTCCCTCGATTTTTATAGAGAGTTTTCTTATGTGACTTCAGATATCTAAGATGTAATTAGCTGTAAGGGCTTGCCTTTATAAGAAAGTTTCAAGAACCCAGCTTAATATAAACCCAATTTATTTTTTCATATTAAATAGAGGAACTTGTCATATTATAATAAATGGTTTCGCAGACCAAATGGATGTCATATATTTCTTAGTTTTTTTTATCGAGTCTCATTATTAAGTTATGTGTTTATCTTCTGAGGAAATATATCTAAAGCGGGCGATGGAATTTTGATTTTTGTAACCGACAGCTTCCACGGGATGAACCCCCCCAAATTATGCTGACAACTTCTGGTAACTCTACTGGGGACAATTTTATCTCTCCATTTAAATAAGGGAATATTATCTTCACATATCAGTAATATTTTCATGCCCCTTATGGACCAAATTACCCTTCTTCTGTTGGCATGCTTCACCCATTTCTTTCTTGGGCATTTCTTTCTTGGGGCTTGGGGAAGTACAGTCAACTCTTTCGAACTTCAGGACCGTCTATTCAACCACCTTTAGACAGAGAGATTCAAGGGTTCATTAGTACTTTTAATTTTTGTGTGGGGTCAGACGCCCAATAGGTATGTTGGTGGACTAGTTCTGCCCGGGCATAATGTGTTTTGAAGTTTATCTCGCATGGGGTCCTAAAATTTACTTTCCTTTTTGTCCCCTTTCAAAGTTAGTTTTCTATTTTACAAATTAAATCAAATTTTGTCATGCTACGCTTGCTCTTTAATCTTTCATTAAGTTTCGAGTGGAATTTGGAGATCTCAAGGTCATCCTCTAGAAAGCTCCCTTCATCGTAATGAAAGTTGCCACTCCGAAAGTTCAGAAGCAATCTGTTGAGTTCAGTATGAACTATCCCCAGGATTTCCATTCTTACAAGAAGGTAAAGACTACTGCGACCACGACACCTGCTAAGCCTGTTGTTCATGTCTCTACTAAGGGAAAAGAGGTCATGATCGTTGAAGATACAACCAAAGTATTCACCGTCCCGCCATCAGTGTTTGAAATTTTATCGAGTTTAAGAAAAATGCCATTAACATCGTCGCAAAGAAGAAACTGCAGTCAGAAGGTCCGAAAGGCTACTAAAAGCCCAAATGGTTGTTGATGAAATTTCTCATCAGGAGGAACTAGGATAGCTGGAGACTTATTCACTTCGGTGCTGCAACAGTCCTCTAATGGACACCGGTGAGTATGCAAGTATCCAGAAGATTGCTGCTACTTTACTATTACCTCGTGGACATGGTGAGGAGAGGAAGAGGCCTGCTCCTATCACCCGAGCAGTACGGTATTCCACAGAATAGCTACTAAATAAGGTTGTTCAGTCGGTGAATTACTTTAATGAGTGAGTTGTCCAATATCCCCTCACATGAAGAGAGAAATTCTGAGAGATGTCAACTCTGTCAGAAGATCTCAAAGATTGACTGAAACTTTGCCTACTAGCATTCTCGTCAGGTTCTGCCTCGGAAGCAGAATTGATGCTACCATCATCACCACCGTTTCTACCATTGCTACTCCAAGAGCTGCAGGTTGTCGACCGGTTAAGTCATGTCTAGGTCCAAGAATTCTACCAGTTACCAGACATAAGGATGTTTCTAAAGTTCCAAAGGAAAAGATGAAGAGGTGAACCAGTACTATATCTAGTCTGTACCATCGGGAGCGTACCTCTCTTTCACATGTCGATGCCTCTGTTGAGACACACAGTCTCAAGGCTTCACTGTAAAAAAAAAAAAGGTATGGGTACCTAAAGGGTAGGAATATGGAATGAAGCAGGGGTCCAAAGTATCTGACATTGTTGCAGCTATTGCTAGTGAGATGAATGAGCAAATGGAGGCTGTTCGGTAGAGTCCTCAAAACCTTAAGATGATACAAGAATCAATAATCAAAGAAAAGGTTGAGAAGCACAGGTCGAGATTTCTGAGTTTGCCCAAGAACATTGGGTTTCCGTTGAAGATGATGATGAAGATTTTGACTTTAATGAATATATCGATGAAGACTTTATGGATATTCAATTCATTGAAACTAGAGCTGTTGCATCTGTGCATGACACCCAACCTCTCATTGAAGGGAACATCGTAGATGATCTTCATAGGACCGTTCTACTAAGGGATGAGAAAATTAGCCAAATAGAAAAAAGGATGAAAGAGATGGTCACTTCCATGGCTGACATGGCTACAGTTCATTGAAAGTCTCAAGCACAACAGTTAGCTTCTCCAGAAGCCAATCAGCCAAAGATTGTACATATCACTGATGAAAGGAGGGCAGTTGCATCGACTAACAGAGCTGCTAAAAAGAGAAGGATTCTCCACCAAGCATCATACCAGAAAAAGAATTTAAATAGATGGTTGAATGAGTTTGAGAGGCCTTAACCAAATCCATGGCTGGTGCATTGATTTTAAAGGGTAGACCCTACCTTGAGGAGTTTGATGTCGTACCCTACTCGAACGGTTTTATGTAACCAAACTTTAAGATATTTGACAAGGCTGGAAGTCCCAGACATCAAATAGCACATTTTTGACTCAATGGTGATAATACCGGAGGTAACGAAGCCTTGTTTTTCTATGAGTTTGTTAGTAGCCTATCAAGAATTACTTTTGATTGGTTTTTCGAGCTACCCAAATGATCAGTAAAAACATTCACCGAGTTAGAACAGTTGTTTGTAAAGAGATTTGTTGGAGCACAACATCATGCTTTTATTGGAGATCTCGTAGTAGAGAGGTAAAAGCCTAACGAGACTCTAGTAGATTATATCTTGAGGTGGAGAAACCTTAGCATGAAGTGCAAACCTCAGCTATAGGAGCATCATGTAATGGATGTTCTACTTAAAAGCATACATGGGCCAATAGCTTTCATGCTTAAGGGACTCAGGGACTCACCATTAAGTCCCCATTAAGTCCTTCAAGAAGTTACTCAACAAAGCTAGCAATCTGCAAGAGGAAGTTAAACACATGGATTCTTAGGAGAAATAAGAAAAGACCATAAAACCTGATTATTCTAGAAGAAGTTCGTGACAATGGCAAAGGTTGGTAAAAAAGCAACCAATATAAATATAGGCAGAACATTCTCGTCAAAGTTCTCAGTCATCGTCACAGCATGCTCACCAAGGAACACAACAATATTGTCAGTCTACCCAGCAGTCGCATCAAGGAGGATCATATCAAATAGAAAATAAGAGGGGTCTGACCCTTTTAGAATGATGGAGAATGGTAAGTTACTTCAAAGATGAAGCTGTACCCAAAATGTTCAGAAGCATAATGAAGAAGGCTGAATTTAGATTGCCAGATCCAAGGAAACTTGAGGAAGTCAACAAGAAAGATCAGACCAATTATTTCTCATACCACTAATTGCTTGGACATGCTATAGAGAAATGTTTTGTCTTCAAGGATTGGCTTGAGAAAAATCTTAAAGAAGGGAACATAACGATCCCGAAAGAATATTTAAAAGAACCTAAAAAGAGTTCTGTGAATATGATTTTGTTTAAGCCAATCACTTAGATAGATCCATAATGAGAGAGAGATGGATGGAGTACAGTTTAGAGCAAGTCATCCGAGAAGATACTGGATCAGATTCAGACTACTTCAGCACAGAAAGTCGTTCAGAGAGTACAGCCTACTCAGCCCAAGATAGAGATTTTGCTAGAGAAATTTCTGCAACTAGAAGAGAAATAAAAGAATGGTGTTGTGAAGATTGATAGTGCGAGGGGTGGGATAGGGGCTACCAATGTTAGATTGGTTGTCTCTGATTCCGGGAAGAAAATACCTTGACCATGTAATATTATCTTTTTACCCCACTAAGGTATTATGAATATATTGATTACGATTTTGGTAACATTTTAACTGTTTCTAGTGATAACATAACTGACTTTACTCAATCTAACATATCTCAATTCTCAAACCAATCCTCAAATTGTACGTTGCTAGATAGGTGGAAAATTTGAGCCAACTTGGGAGGGACCATTTGTCGTAGAAAAGGTCTATTCAGGAGGAGCCTACCAGCTGGTGGATTTCTGAGGTGAAACATATATGTTGCCAATCAATGGAAAATATTTGAGGACATACTATACAACTTAACATTCCTCAAAATGAGATTTTGAGATTTTGATTGTTCTAGGGTTATATATTTGGCCAAGCGTCTGTGAATGGGTCCAAAATTTGGTAATAAAATTAACTTCAATAAAATGAAAACTTTTGAAGCTACATACTTCCTTTTTCTCCTTTCTACTTTTAAGTTTGATATTATATTAAATTAATATACATATACATATATATAATATTTATTTATGATGGCGGCTGGAAAATGCTCAGCTAAGGTTCTTGGCGAAATAAGGGTCCAAAATTTTGTAATAAAATTAACCTCAATAAAATGAAAACTTTTGAAGTTGCATACTTCTTTTTTTTCCTTTCTCTACTTTTTAAGTTTGATATTCTATTAAATTTATATATAT
>NW_018237276.1:37668-69446 GCF_001263595.1 Phalaenopsis equestris | reverse complement strand
TATATATATATATAATTTTTATTTATGATGGCGGCTCAAAAAGCTCTATTAGGGTTCATGGCAAAATGAGGGTTCCCTGGTGCTGTCTGGCGGCGCTTGGTGGTTGCTACTAGTTTTTTTGGCTATGTTCCTCTTAGTGGAGTTCTCTTGAGGCTGAGTATAACTTCTCTTCTTTCCTGGATCTTCGAAGAAGTTCAAAATTTGTTACTGTTCCATTGAAGGTGGCTGGGAGATTCTCTTAGCTGTCTCACAGTCTTCATGGCTTTCCCTATTGATGTGGACACAAATGTACAGTGGACTAAAGCCACATTTGTTGGAGTGGTTAGTAGAGCTAAAGACACCCTTATAGACCCTGAACACTTAGTGTTACCTCATTACTTACATGATGTGGCTGCTGGTAAAGGAACTTGTCCCTGCATTCACCCTTTAAGGGTGAAAGAGGGGGAACCTGCCATCTTCTTCTCTGAACAAGATATGAAAAAACTTTATGAGAAGGTGTTGTTTACTCTAGTGGGAAAGTTCACTTTGGGCCCCCAAAAAATGGAATTAGTGAGGAACTATTTTGTATCCCTAAACTTTATTGGGGAATGGAAGGTGGGATTACTAGATGAGAGGCATCTGCTTATACAATTATCTGTGGAGGAAGACTTTGCTAGACTATTTGCTAAACAAGCTATTATGAAACCTGGAACTTCAATGACTGTCTTGAAATGGACTCCAGGATTTGACCCTAGCAAGGACCCCCTGTGGTTCTCCTTTAATTTTATTTTCCTGGGCTCCCTCTCCAATTCTTCAATCTTAATGCTTTGTTTAACATTGGAAGGGCTTTGGGTACACCTCTTAAGGTGGATACACCTACCTATAATAAAGCCAGACCAGCCAGTGCAAGAATACTTATTGAGAGGGATATCACCCTCCCATAACTGAAAGAGAGTGGATTAGTACTGAAGAAATTGGATTTTTTCAGAAAGTGGTCTTAGAGCAAAAACCTTATTTTTGTCAACATTCCAAAATATTTGGACATACCTTGTACAGGTGTTATAGACTCCATCCCCCACTAAAAGGAAGTCTAATAAAAATTAGTAGGAAGACCCCTAAGCTGTGAAGGTGGCTAAGCCCACTGTTGGTGAAAATACTAAGGAACATCATTCATTTGGAGATCCTCTTGGATCCATTTCTACTCCATCTCATACCCCAGATTCAGAACCCTTGCCTCCCATGAGGAAAGAAATTCTTGATGTGGAGTTCGTATCCCCACCTTCTACTGCCCTCGGTGAAATTGTGACTGAGGGTTGCCCCACACCAACAATCCCTGAACCTGAAACATTAATAGAATTGCAGAAAACTTTGGAAAAGGATTGACACATTAACACTGCTAAAAAGAAGAAGAAATAAGCCACTGAACTTCAAAAAATTTAAAAAGGGATATCTACTATGACACATGGAAGTGGATCTAAGGGGATTGTAGGATCTTCCTCTCAGATAACTAGTGGTAGAATCAGATCCAGATCACAACCTTCACTTCACCCCTCCCCAAAAGATGATTAACATTCTATGTTGAAATATTACGGGTATTGCTCACCCCTATCCTTTAAAAGAATTTTATATTTGAACAAAAACTTTTAGCTTTAGTGCATTATTGTTCTTTAACCTATGGTTCATAAGCATTCTCAAAGACTTATTAATAAGTTTACTGGTTTTACTCATTACGCTAATAAGAATAATAAGATTTGGATTTTTTGTAGAAAATAAATCACTTGGCAGGTTTTGGTGGACCATTATTAGTTTGTGCACATCTCTTTTCTGATCAATGGTAATATGCGGCAGGCTTCTTTCATTTATGCAGGATGTAAAAATAAGGATAGAAAAGAACTCTAAGATGGTCTTCATAGTATCAGTACTCATATGAATTCCCTTTGGTTGGTGGGGGGAGACTTCAATTGTATCTCATCTTCTGCTGAAAAATCTGGGGGCAGACCACCTAATCTCTCAAGGATGACCCTCTTCTTTGACATTATTCAAACTACTGGGTTGTTTGATATGGGCTTTAAAGGATCTGCCTTTACTTAGAAGAGGGGTGACATATGAGAATGATTGGACAGAATTTTGGTGAATGAACTTTTGTACTCTCAATTCCTGCTGACTTATGTAATGCACCTAAGCCTAGCTGGTTATAACCATAGACCTTTACTGGTCTCCGTTACTTCTCATTGTAACACTGGGTAGCCCTCCCCTTTCAGATTCATCAATATGTAGTCTACACCAGGATTTCAATCAAATTGTTACTACCAATTGGTGTGGGGTGAAAGATCTGACCCCATGATCAAGCTTTTCATTCTTCAAATCATAACTGTTAAAGTCCAGAGGAGGTGGAATTGGGAACCTTTTTGCAACTTTTTTACTACTGTTAACAGTACTGAAAAGAGGTGGAGCAATTAGAGATGAATTTCTTTAACGGGCTTGCTGAGGAAAAGGATCTACTCATTGCATAAAATAAGCTTCTCACTGTCATTGAATATCAAGAAATGTTCCTCAAATAGAAGGCCTCTCTCAATATTTTCACTGATGGAGATAAGAATACTAATTTCTACCATGCTTATTTCAAATATAGAAGTAAATGCAATACTATTCACTCTATACATTCTAATGAGGGAATTTAGCTGAAGGATAGTTAATCCATTGCTAGAGATGTTGTCTCTTATTATAAGCAATTGTTAAATCACATTGAAGACCATAGGTCACCTATTGACATGACTCACTTCACTGCTGACAGACCATATATTATGGAACTCAATCATACTGATCCTCTTACTGAGCAGGAGATTTTGCTGGCCATTAACTCCATTAATAGTTCCAAATCAGCTGGCCCTGATGGTTTCATTGCTGATTTTTATAAGAAATCTTGGGATGTCATCAAGAAGGATGTTACAAATGCTATTCAGAGTTCTTTCCAAGGTAATAATCTTCCACAGTACTTCAATGAATCTAACTTCATTTTACTTCCCAAATCAGCTGTTCAGAATAAATGGGATCACTTCAGACCTATTTGCCTCACCACTATCATCAACACGGTCATTAGCAAAATCATTGTAAAAAGGTTGCAACCACATTTGCATATACATATTTGTCCCAATCATTCTGCCTTTGTCAAAGGAAGATCTATATCAGATAATGTTCTTCTTGCACAAGAAGAAGTCTCGGACTTGGATAAATCTTGAAGGGGGAGCAACCTAATCTATAAACTTGATATCATAAAGGTCTATTACTCTATCAGCTGGTCCTTTATTATAAAGATCCTATCTGCTAGAGGATTTTCTGCTAAATTTTGCTCTATTATACACAGGTGGCATGCTAATAATCACCACTCAATTTTTATTAATGGGCAGCTTAGGGGCTCTTTTATTGCAACTAGAGGTCTAACAAAGGGGATCCCCTTTCACCAACTATCTTCATATTGACCATCGACTACCTGTCCAGACTCCTTAATCAAAATCTCCTCACTTATAACAAATTTAGATATCACCATATATCTAATTTAGCTATTTCCCATCTAATCTATGTTGATGATATCATAGTTTTCTCAAGCTCTCATAAGGTTTCTATTAAAAAGGTTATCAAATGCCTCAATACTTTTAAGGATAACTCAGGAATGTGCTTCAATCCTGATAAATGCCAACTGAAATTTCACAAAAAGGCTTCTCCCAGCTGCAAGCAGTGGACATCTGAGTATACTGGGTTCTCTTGCACTCAACTTCCACTCAAATATCTTGGGGTCCTCCTTATTATGGGCAGAACTAAGCAAATTCAATTTGATGACGTCAAAAATAAAATCATCTCATATCTCTCATGCCGGACTAATTCCTTTTTATCTAATGGTTGTATAATCACTTTACTTAAGAGCATCCTCACCACCTTCCCTTCCTATATCCTCCAAATAAATAACCTTAAGAAAAGTACTAAATTTCAAATGGAAAGGGCATTTAATAGATTTCTATGGTTTGGGCAAAGATAGCAGCTACATTGGGCCTCTAGGCAGAAGGTAGCTAAACCTACCATTGCAGGTGGTATTGGCTTCAAAGGACTCCAACAAAATTTTCATGTTAATCTATGCAAAATTGGGATTAAATTCAGAGCTAAATCATCCTTGTGGCCAAAATTTATGTTGGGAAAATATTGTAAAGATCAGCACCCCTGTCTTATTGTCAGAAAATTAGGTGATTCTAAACTGTAGGTTAGTATGCTCAAGGTTAGAGACCAAGCTGAAAAATTTTTCCTTTAGGATTTGGGCAAAGGTGATGTTAATTTTTTGTTAGATCATTGGTGTCCTGAGGATTGGCTCTCTCTGTCCCCCAACCCCCCTGACACTCACATTCAAGTTGTTGATTGCTAGGAGGATGATTATTGGTCACTGACCAAACTAAGTTCACCGTTACAGGAACCATCCATCACTCACATCTCCAAGCTACCTTTTGATAGGGGTAGACTGATAGAAACATTTGGTAGGTTCATGCTAATCAAAGCCTCACCAAAGCCATTTTTTCCAAACTTTTCTCTTGAGATCAGGCCTCTTTGGGGGAGGTTATATGTAATATATCTTTCTCCTTCTATGTCTCTCTTCAGTTGGAGAACTTTTCATAGCCTTTAACATACTGATGATATACTCAAAATGAATGGTCTGAGGGGCCCCTCTAGATGTCATTTGTGTCTGGATAAGGAGGAATCCATTTCCCATCTGGTTTTTGCATGCAGATTCTCTCAGGATGTTTGGACAGCACTACTTACAAAGCTAAATTTGAAGAAGTCAAGCTTTCAGTGCAATCACTTACAGTGGTGCTGGCAAAGCTGGAACACTTAAAAAATTGTCTCCATTCCTTTTTCAGTTTCTTGGTTCATTTGGATGGCAAAAATCTTGCTAAATATGAGGATAAGCTTTCTTCTGTTGCTGGGGTTGTCAGAAACTGTATGTCTTTTATCCAAAAATTTATACAACGCAAGCACTTCCCAAACATTTGCTCCTCTTCTATTGGAATTTCATCCCATCCCATTATTTGTAAAGTGTTTTAGAGGCCTCCCAGCCCATCTACTATCAACATCAACATAGATGCGAGTTTTTCTGATTACGGTGTTGGTGTTGGAGGAATCTTCAAAAACTACTTTGAGAAGAGCCTTCTATTCTTTCATGCATCTGTTATTATTGTTGATGCACTGGAAACTGAACTTATAGTTGTGTATTGGTCCTTAATGCTTGCAGTAAAGATCAATTGGACTCATTTATCGATTGAGGTGGACTCTATTGTAGTATTTGAACTACTAAAATAAGAGGAACAATCTTCCTGGAAACCTCTTATTGGGTACAAAAAATTAAGTTGGTTAGATCCCAAACCACCACAAAACTTTCATTCAATTACAGAGAAGGGAACAGACCAGCCAACTGGCTTGCTAGACATGGGCTAAATTCCAACTCCCTTTCTGTCTCCTCCACCCCACTTCCACCTCTCAGCTTTTTTATTTCTGGGGACTTTCTAGACATCCCTCATTTCAGAATTGTAAACTGATTTTGTCCTTTTTGAGGATCCCCTAGGATCTTTGTTTTTTTTTTTACATGGATCCTTACCTTCTTTTCCATTTCTATTTGTAACCTTTTGCTACTATCAACATGTGGGGAGCCATAATATATATACTTTGCACCTATGTAAATGAAAATTCTATCTCATAAATGTTTTGTTCCTGCTAAATTTCAGTGCACTAATGTTTTGTCTATCATCTATAGAAAAAATTTTCAGGGCAGAATCTGATTTTTGCTTTCAAGGATGGTTGGAATCTCACACTTAACGAGGAAAGGGCATCTCAGGGTGACATCATATACTTTGACTTGGACTTTAGTCAGGTCGACGTGGACTATGAGGGACCCCTGATTGACGTGGTCATTCATCGAGAGAAAGAAGGGTTGCCATCGCTGTTAAAGATCAGCACTAAAGAGGATTCCTCACTGAAGATAAAGAAATTCATAGCATAACAAAACCCAATGGAAAGGACTAGTCACCAGTCGTCTATGATAACTGCGCCAACAGAACATCTAGTCAGTGTTGATGATGAGAAACAACCAAAAGCATTATTAACAAGAACTCAACGTAGAAATGCTAATCACTAAAAACACAGATATTTCCTGCGTGAAGAAAAAAGACACTTAAAAGATGCAAAAAACTTACTTACCCCAATTCCTGAGGAAAAAATCTATGATCCTTGCATGAGACAAACTTCCTCCAGTTTTCCTGCCACAAGGGACGAGTCTGAGTTTGCTACAGAGCTAACATTACTGGCAATTTTAGATGAGCTCTGTGCGCGTTGCTCAATGTGCAACACTGAGATTGCCAGCTAGAAACAAGATAGAAGAGCATTTGTGGAATGCCTAAAATGTAACGTCCTTCACTTAGAGTATTACAACACTATGAAGGATTACACATCTACCGACAGTGGATTTCAGACTATCAACCACTCAGCTAGAGAATCATACATCCCATTAGATATAGGACAGCACAGACATGGATTCCTGTAGATATTGAAATGAGGGAGTGGGCTCGACAGTCGTAGATGGTTACCTTGACAAAATTTGACAATATGAGCAAAATAAAGAAGGGAGACTTTGAATTCCTTGATAAGGATCATGGAAAATTTTTCAATATATTAGAAGGTCTGGAACTATACACCCAAATCTTTTCTGAAAGTGAAGAAAGAAGCATTTTTTACTGCGTAATTCACCTAAAAGATAGAGGTCGAGCTGGCCTTCTGATGGAAAGGACTATTTTTCAAAACCATGAAAGTGGATGCGTGGAAAAGGCAGGATAACCATCCATTGTGGTTGTTGCTACCATTTCACTAGGGATATGCAAGGGAACCCCCCACCCCTTGGGGATCTTAAGACACGACAAGGTGGATCCATTGCCTCCCATGATAAAGTGTATGATAAAAAGGATGGTCAGATGGAGCATGCTGCCAGCGGACTGCATTCTAAACTGTTGTATCATCAACATTTATGAAGAGGGAGACTATATTCCCCCACATATAGATCACCATGATTTTGTCAGACCTTTTTGGACGGTCTCGTTCATGAGTAAAAGTGACATTTTGTTCAGGAAATAAATCGACGTTGTTGGACTCGATGAGTTCATAGGATCAGTTACAATTCTGTAGCTAGCGGGTTCGACACTAATTTTGAAGGGAAACAGAGCCGATCTAGCAAAGCACTGCATTATTAGAGTGCCATGATGCAAAATTTCCATTACTCTCAGAAGGATGGATGACAACAAGATACCGTATGAAATCCAACTAGATCCAGAGTTTGACGAGCTACAGTCATACAAGCTATGAGATGGTTCAACCTCTAATAAGTACACACCAAGAGAAATCCTTGTCCTGGAGCATGTCTTAGTAGGTTAGCATGATCTGGAGCACATCTCACATAAGACAAATAGATAGCTTTTTTCACCTTTTTGTATTGCATCAGAGCAACATATATGATATTCATTCAGCATGTGATGTTTCAGATGTATTCAACATGATTGTCTCTTTTGATGCTTTCAGCATGTATTCTGTTTGTAACACCTGTTTGAAGAAGATTAATGAAATTTTATTTAGATTTCAACATATTTGTCAATTTGCCCTTTTTTTGCAATGGATACAAACTCACAAAACCATATGTTAGTTCTAAACTATAATGAACAAAGAACAAAACAATAAAAAAATTAATGATAACAAAATTTAAATAAAATATCCTTTTAAAAAATCAACCAGCATAACTTAAGTTTTGAAAATATATATTCATAATTAATTTTGATAAAGACAATAAGAAAAGAAAATGATAAAGTTACTTTAGTTTGTTTCTCTCGAGTTTGAGATTTCTCACTCTTTGTTTGTGCAGCACGACTGTTTTGGTCTGCACCAATTTCCTCACATCCACGTGGAGTTTCATAGTCTACACAAAGTATCACAATTTTTGCTCACCAATGTCAATCTTCACATGTCACATATCTATGACCTTAACACCAAAAATTCTCTAAATTATTTTAATATTATTCTCGGGGTCGGTACCAAAATTCCGACATATTTTCCTACTACCCCTTGGGTTGGAGGTGAGTCCCAACACTTTCCTCCCCAATGTAACAGATATCTTCTTCATCACCATTTGAGTTGGGTGTGAATCCCAGAACTTTCCTTCCAAATGTGACATAATTTTTTGGAGATAAGTGTGAGACCACCTTAAATGGAGTAAGGCATCTTATTCTCAACACTTTCGATATCGATTTAAGACCACCTTAAACTGAGTAAGGCATCTGATTCTCTACCCAAATCTTTCGGGATTGGTTTAAGACCACCTTAAATGTAGTAAGGCATCTGATTATCTACCCAATCTTTAAGATAGGTTTAAGACCACCTTAAATGGAGTAAGGCATCCTTTTCTCAATCTTTGAGATAGGTATGAGACCACCTTAAATTGAGTAAGGCATCCTATTCTCAATACTTTCAATATCGGTTTAAGACCACCTTAAATGGAGTAAGGTATTTGATTCCTTGCCCAAATCTTCTCATTCTTTGAGATTGATTTAAGACCACCTTAAATGGAGGAAGACATCTGAATCTCTACCCAAATCTTCGAGATAGGTTTAAGACCACATTAAATGGAGTAAAGCATCCTATTCTCAAACTTCGAGATAGGTGTGAGACCACATTAAATGGAGTAAGGCATCCTATTCTCAATACTTTTGAGATTGGTTTAATACCACCTTAAATGGAGTAAGGCATCTGATTCTCTACCCAAATCTTTGGAGATCAGTTTAAGACCACCTTAAATGGAGTAAGGCATTTGATTCTCTACCCAATCTTCGAGATAAGATTAAGACCACCTTAAATGGAGTAAGGCATCCTATTCTCAATCTTTGAGATAGGTTTAAGACCAACTTAAATTGAGTAAGGCATCCTATCCTTAATCATTGAGATAGGTATGAGACCACCTTAAATGGAGTAATGCATCCTATTCTCAATACTTCCAAGATCAATTTAAGACCACCTTAAATGGAGTTAGGCTTCAAATTCTCTTCTCAATCTTTAAGATAGGTTTAAGTCCACCTTAAAAGGAGTAAAGCATCCTATTCTCATATTTTGAGATCAGTATGAAACCACCTTAAATGGATTAAGACATCCGATTCTCTTTTTGGGGTTGATATCTAAATTTTGATACCCATCTCGAGGTCAGTACCTAAATTTTGATTTCCTTTTTTTGAGGTCGGTACCAAAATTTGGATTCTCTTTTTGAGGTTAGCACCTAAATTCTGATTCTCATCTACATCTTCGAGTTAGGCTTAGACATCTTATTCCCATCTACACTTTTGGGGTAGCCTTAGATGTCCTATTCCCATCTCCACCATCGGGGTAGGCTTAAACATCCTATTCTCATCCTTACCATCAGGGTAGGCTTAGACGTCTTATTCCCATCCATACACTTGGGATAAGCATTGACGCCCTATTCCCTTTATCTACACTTGTGTTTTCCACTCAATCTAATTTCCTAACGCATAGTTTCTCCTCCTTAAAATTTTAAATCGAAATCCAAACTTTCTTCGATATATTAAATTTGAATCGAGTCTACATCGAGAATGTCATTTTGCCTAACGATTATCCCTGAAATCTTCTTTCTTTTCCACAAAGAGAGAACCTGTTACTCCCCAGCGGAAACAACTGTCACTCAATTGTACATTTCATTCTAGGTCTGTTGACTTAGAAGTTTGTGTTAGTTTTGTTGATCTCGTCGGTCAACGCCAATACGTGAGGTGTGCATGCCCAACACACCACACCTATTGGGGGTCCACTTATTGACCTCACTTTTGGTTGAGATCTAGCTCTTTTCTCTTTAGTAGCTTAGGGTCTAACCATAAGACTTTCCTGTTGACTAATCCTAAAGGACTAGAAAAGGAACCTTCACTATTAGAAATTCTAAACTCTTCCCTGCTCAACTTGAAGTTCCACATATTGGTCCTAACCTCAAGCACTTAGTAGAATGGGTTAATGTGGGGGAGCTCAGGGTGAGTCCCCATAGGACTACTTAGCCTTAGGGTGCCTCTGGAGCTAGTTCACTCACTTACACTCACTTTCACTCACATTCACTCACAACCATAAACCCAAACTTGTTAACTTTGATCCCTTGATCTTTTGGGAGACGCATATAGATGGTCCCCTAGACCCACTAGCTCTAGGCTAAGGTTTAGCCAAGACCAGTACATAGAGGAACCAAGTAGAGATTCCATTGGTCCATGGCTCAAATAGGGTGGTTGGCACCTCACTTTCACCAAAATACCAAACATAGCCTTTTACCCCCAAAATCTACCAATTTACCAAACTTAGCCTTTTACCCCAAATATCTACCAATTTACCAAAAAATCCCCAAACCCCAAATTTGACCAAAATTCCCAAAATTACCCAAACTACCCAAGTTTGTCCCAAAATCATCCCAAACTATTTGAAACTTCCCAAAATTGACAAAATTACCAAAATACCCTCAAATTTGCCAAAGTTATAAAAAAAACCTTTGGTGGCTCAAACTCTCCCAAAACCCTAAAAATCATCTCAAATATCCTTAAAACCAATTTGGCCCCTTGAATTGAACTCAATTTGATCAATTTGATCAATTTGACCAACTTTGACGAAAAGCCCCAAATTGCCCCTAAAGACCAATTTCTTCAAATTCACCCTAAATGTCCATCAATTTGACCCCAATTCCCCCCCTAATTTCAATTCTAAATTCAAATACATCATGATCAAACTCAATTCAAACTAAATCTCGGTCCAATTGACCCACATTTGTGTCCAATTTTAACCCAAATAAAAAGGCCCCAATTTGGCCTAAAACTAAAAATCCCACTCAATTGAACCCCCAAATCTTTCCAATTGCCCAAATTATGCATCATAAACTCCTTAAAACATCTCCACACACCAAATTGAACCCTCAATTGACCTTGGTCAAGCTTCAATTTCACTCAATTTCAACCCAAATCCAAGATTCCCAAAATTACCACAATTTAGTCATGTGCCCAAATTCCACAAAACTAAATGCTCTAACCCAAAAAATTGGCATCCAATTAATGTTAAGAACTCCTCATGACATTCCCCTAGACCATTCTAACTCTCAATTTGGACTTAACTCAACTCTATCCCAACCTAAACTCAAGTTTAAACCAACATTCCCAAATTGACCAAATGCCTAAAATCCCACAAATTTAACCTCCAAATCAATTCAAAATCACTCCAAATATTTTATAAACCACTCATGAAAATCATCCATGAAAATCATCCACATAATCATCTACACAATGTTGATCAATCAATTGAGCTCAATGTCATGGCTACCCTAACCTAAACCCAACGTCAATATAATTTAACCCAAATTGAACCCATGCACTAAAATTGATTAAGCCATGCCAAATTGGCCAACCAAGGACAACTCCAGCCACCAAGTGCACCCTAGTGACCAGGCTAGACTCACCTAGCCCACCCTAGATGAGCTTTGGACCAATGGTCGATTGATTTAAGGGATTTCACCACATATTTGGCCTAAAATTGAAATATCTTTGCCATCATTGCTTACCCTTGGGAGTTAATAATAATTAACCACCCCCTAACCTCCCTGAGCTCAGAGGTGATCAGTTCCTGGCCAACCACCACCTCAGCCACCTGAACAGTCACCCAAAAGGAGCCTCAAATGGCCAAAACCTAAAATTTGAACTCGCTAACTTGGCTCACTCCAATTGGATGCTTGTGCATTTCTTCCCTCAACCTCAGCAAGCTTTAGCACCCATCAAAGCCCCTTGAGCTTCACCAAATAGCCATGGCTTTAAATTAACCCCTCCATAGCCAAAGAAGGGAGAGATGGAAAACTTTGGAGAAACTCTACCAAAAAATCTCACCAGAGCCTCTCCAAAGCTTTCTAAGTTCAATCCCCTTGTTATTAGCCACTCACAGCCACCCCACAGAGCCAATTTCTTTACTGAAATTTGCCACAAAACCAAGACAGATTTCTCCACACCTCAACAGTCCACTAAACTCCAATTAACTGTGCACACAACATCCCCACAGTGAGAGGATTTGATTCCCCACAAAAGCCCCATTCCAAACAGCCTTCAACATAGCTCTAGACCAACACCTGAAATTGAGTTTGATCAAAATCATATCTAGACAATTAATAAGGGCCTAAGATTTCATCTGAAGGTTTTTTGGTTCTATTCAAAGCTGTCACAACCATCTGATTGAGGCCTCCCCTCTCAAACAAAGGTGATGAACCCTAACCCTAATCTGAGCCTATTTTGATTCTTCATACATATTTATTGTATTTCATGTCGTATAAGATGTATATATATGTTTTTCTTGAGTAGATGAAGGTTTAGGAACAAACCCCATCTGATTTGGTTAGATTTGGATCTGATTTGGTTAAGTCTAGCTCGAGATCTTAAGGTTTTAGTGTGAACAACTTACGAGTTAGGTCACTTGCAGATGATGAAGGAGAACCGTCTGATCTCGCGTTTATTCAGTGGAGGAAAGAGATCAAGTCGAATGAGAAGATGGAACAAAAAGGCGGGTTGATGAGGTGACTACGTGGTTGGCGGTGTCGAATAGTAGAACGCCGCGTTGAAACTTCGGACCTGTTGAGGTTGAGGTAGCGCCGCGTGTTTAAATCAAAAAATGTGGATTTTTCTGAATTTAGTTTTATTCCTAAACTTCAAAAATCCATATCTTTCTCTACAAAAATCACAAAACTAAATTAAAAATGCCCTCTTGCTTAGTTAACAGAAGAGAATAATGTGGTCTAAAAATGAAAATTATTTTTTGACTTGGCTCACTCTCTGAAGTATTTTAATTCATTATAATCAAGCATTGTTCACCATGGCTTGAAACTTTTAGGGTTCATTCCTTATGACAAAGGGGATGTCCTCTAATTTTTCCATGGTCAGAGGGCATCTTTATGCTCCTAACCATAATTTTCAAGCTAGAATGGCTATTTTGAATTATTTTTGTTATATAAATTAAAATACCTCTTGGAAAATTATGGGAATAATTTTAGTAGGTTTCATATGGTAAGAGAAGCTTAGAAAAAATATCATGATGTCTTGAATAATTTTTTAAATTTCTACATTTGCTTAACTGTATATATCTTGTATTAATTTTTGTAAATTAAATACTAACAAAAAATTGATAAAATCATTTCTACACTGTGTAAAAAATCATGTATATCTACTATAAAAATTTAAAAAATTATTTGACTAAGTTTGAACCCTAAAGTTGATTTTCTAAGAAACCTTGTATTTTTGTACAAATATAACTATATTAAATCAAATACACTTGGGAAAATTATGAAAAATATTTTTCTGAGTTCCTTGTCATCAAGGGAACTTAAGAAAAATAAAATTTATTTTTGAGAAAAGACTTGATTTTTTAGCTTCTTTTTGAATTTAAAATAATTAAAAATTGATAATCCCAAAAATACCAAAATATTTTAAAATGTGTCTAGTTATTTTCTAATCACTTAGAACACATTAGAATATTTTTCCTAATTTTTCTAAGCTAAAAAAAATTTTAAAGGCATAAAAATGTATTTTTCTTATTTTGTCATTAAAATAATTATAATAAATAAATTTAAGATTATAAAAATACAAAATTTGTTTCTCTGTGTTTCTCTTACCTAAGGGGACCTCTAATAATTTTCTCATAAATAAAAATTTTATTTTTGATAGTTAAGGAAATCAATTTTGAAAATACTACTTCCTAAATTTAAATAATTTTTTAAATTAAATTAAATTGAGAAAACCCATATTTTTCTCCTCTGATGTTTTAATTGACCCATAGATATGACACTCTAAATTCTCAAAGTCATTTGAATTTTGATTAATGAGTTGTGAGGTGAAGAGCCCCAAATGCAAAGGGGTTACTTTAGATTTTCGTGCCTTACTCAAAATTTAGGATTAATCAAAGGGAAAATGGGTAATTTGGATCCTAATGAACATGTATGGATGATTGAAATACGATTGGATTAAAGGTTAGGAACTCACTTGCCACCTTTTCCATAATTAGAACAAAATTGTAATTTCCTTTATTATCATGACTCGGAAGCCAATCAAAATTAAATAATTCTCAAGTGATGGGTTCAGGTTAGGAAGTTAAAATTTTATTAATTTTAAGCCTATAATTGACGACAATATGATCTTTCAATAAGAATGCATGTCATTTAAATCAAAATTTTGCTAGTTACCATTTCACCTATTGTGAGTGTTCAGGGCTTGGTAGTGGCCTAAGCTTGACATTTAAACTCATTTGATCGGATTTAGAAGATAACATGACTAATGATTAACCATTTTTTACACTACAAGTCCAATTTTAATGTTGGAAATCAAAACCTTTACTTACTTAAATTTGCCTTAAGGGCACCCACCCACATAACTCTTAAATTAAATATTGATTGATTAATTTAGTGTCCTAGTCTTGGGATGAATAAAACATCAAGTTTCCTTGAGCATTGGGATAACCTTAGCTTAGCCTTGGATGATTAATAAAACGATATGATAACTTCAAAATGAACTTGAAATATTTCAAGAAATCTTCAAAGTGGTTCAGGGTCATGCTCCAAGCACTTGGAATTCTCTTGAATATTTTGTAGGGCAAACTAAACTTGTTGTACTTCATTCTAAAATCATCCGCTAAGATCTTCCGAGACTCAATAAAGTCATAACTTGGGGTTCGGCAGCTATACCTTCATCTACTCCTGCAATTTTAATTCCTTGCAAAAATTATATACACGTTGTCAAAGCTAACGTTTCAGGTGGAGGAGCATGAAGAATTAACAGGTACACTTCTAAGATATTGCATTTACTTTTTTGTAGCTCTTATTTCTTGCTTGCATGTTTAAAGTCACCCTGCATATCAAACCTGAAACTTTTAGGATAACCGCAAAACTAAAACCAAAACTAAAAAAATTAAATAAGATAAAATTCACCACCACGATAGTCAAAATATAAGACAACTGAAAAATTTAATCACAAACAAAATAACAAAATAAACATTGTAACTAAATTAAAATGTCTCTATCAAATAATCAGGAATCCCTCGGAGGAGGTATCTTACGGTTGCTAACAAGATTTCCACGGTCTAAATGAAAGTATGGAATTCATTAAGTTTAATTTAGTAAATTCATTTAGACTAATTGAAGCCGAAAGAAAATAGTGGTGTCAGAATTAGGGAACCATAGGCTCCTAACTGGTGTGGCTCTAATCAACTTTAATGTCCCTCATAATATTTAAATAACCTTAGGAAACATTTGATTTGACATGAAGACCTGACACATTAGAAAACTTATGTTCCCCACGATGAGAAGCTTTGAGCTAGCATTGTGGGCAACACGTCCATCTTCAACAACAAAAAATGTTTACACCATCTAAACCATTCCTTAGAAATAAACAACCAATTCATAGGAATTCAAGATTTTTCACCTAGTGCGACACTAATCTCAACTTTTTTTAGGACTTTGTCTGGCTCTGCTATAAAATATAACCCTAACTTGTTTTAGGTCTGAGGTTATCATTCGTCACAACCTAAATCCTCACATCTTCCAGGCTATTTTTGTGATCGATTCACACAAATGTAAGCCCTAATTAATAAAAACAGGTAGGATGAAACATTTAAATATTTCCCTTCTAAATTGAAGCCAAACTATAGGGTAGCTTGGAAAGTCACTAAGGTTTTCCTCAGGATCAGTGGCATCCCCTAGTCTCTCTTCTTTTGGATTCCATAAAGTGTTTCAAATTTGACTCATTCCTCTTTTACACCTCCTTTGTTCGATCTCGTTGAAAATTTCAAATCCTTTGAACTCCTTGAAGATAATATCCCCTGATTTTTATCGAGAGTTTTCTTACGTGACTTCAATTATCTAAGATGTAATTAACTATAAGGGCTTGCCTTTATAGGAAACTTTCAATAACCCAGCTTAATATAAACCCTAATTAATTTTTCATACTAAATAGAGGAACTTGTCAGCTTATAATAAAATGGTATCACACACCAAACATATGTCACACATTTCTTAGTTAGTTTGATTGAGCCTCACTATCAAGTTATGTGTTTATCTTCCGAGGTAGATACATAGCTTGAGGTATAGTGCTCTTTAATTTAAACTATAAAAGATATAAGATTAGTTTGATTTCATATTTTTCTAAAATTATATATATATATATATATGTATATATATATAAAATTGTCCCAATAATAGTCCCATGAAATCTAATCTAAAAAGATAAAATATCTCAACTTCTAACACACAATTAAGGGGAATCACATTCCTCCTAGAAATATTTCTTGCTCATTGACATCGATCTAGAGTTTTGATATAAGCAATAATATCTATAAATATTGTAGGAAAATAAATTCCAAATTGTAAAATTTTGTATGTTTTTTATCAAAACCAGAATGTCCCCAAAAATTACAATCATGACATTTTTGGATAATTTCATAAGTTTCTTCTAAAGGCGCACATTTTCGAATAATTTAATCCTTTCCTTGTTTACATAAAAATGAGTCATCCCAAAAATAATTCTTAGCTTCAGATAATATTTTCCTCTTCTGTTGGTATGTCATTCATAGGGTATAATATCACTAAGAATAACATTTACAATGTCGACATACCATGGAACACGCCATATAACATGGAACAAGCCATTCATTAACATTAAACAATTCTTCATCTGGAAAATGTTTATTAATCTCTTTTTCAAAACTAAGTGGTTTCACTAATTCAAGTCTGGACAAATGATCAGTAATTTGATTCTCAGCTCTCTTCCTATCTACTATTTCAAAGTCAAATTGTCAAATTCTTGCAAGAACTTCTTGCAAGAGAAGAACCCATCTTATCAATCTTGGTTTTGCATCCTTTTTTTTATTAAAAACCTAATAGTCGAATGATCTGTATGCACAATACAATTAGATCTAATTAAGTATGATCTAAATTTATCAAAAGCATATAATACTATTATTAACCCTTTCTTAGTTGTGATATAATTAATTTGAGCTTCATTAAGAGTTATACTAGCATAGTAGATAACTTTGAAAATTTTATCATGTTTTTGTCCTAAAACAGCTCCAATAGCATAATCAGTAGCATCACACATCAATTCAAAAGGTTTTTCCCAATCTGGTGAAATAATAATTGGTGCAGTGACTAATTTTTCTTTTACTAATTCAAAAGCTTTTAGGCAGTCTTTATCAAAATTAAAAATTACATCTTTTGCAAGTAAATGGCATAGAGGCTTAGCAATTTTTAAGAAGTCTTAAATATATTGCCTGTAGAACCGAGCATGTCCTAAAAAATGCCTAATTTCCTTTACACTTGTTGGGTGAGATAAATTAGCGATCACTTAAATTTTTGCAGGGTCTACTTCCATACCATTTTCTGAAATTTGATATCTCAAAAATATTTCTCATGCTACCATAAATTAGTATTTTTCCCGGTTCAAGACTAAATTTTTTCCTCACAGCACATTGTTTCTTCACGACGTTTAAGAACTTTTGAAAAATGTTCTAAACATGATTCAAATTAAGTTCCAAACAATGAAAAATCATCTATAAGAACTTCATTCCCTTTTTCAATTAAATCACAAAAAATAACCATCATACATCTTTAAAATGTTGCTAGTGCATTACATAAATCAGAAGGCATTCTTTTAAAAGCAAATGTACCATAAGTACTGGTAAAAGTTATTTTCTCTTGATCCTCAAGAGCTATTTGTATTTGGTGATAACCAATATGTTCATCTAGAAAATAAAAGTATTTATGCACAACTAGTCTATCCAACATTTGAACTAGAAAGGGTAGTGGAAAATGATATTTCCTAATGACGAGATTTAGTTTTTTATAATCAATGCATATTTGTCATCCTGTGATTTATCTAATTTGTATTAACTCGTTATGTTCATTCAAATTCACAGTCACTCCTCCTTTCTTAGGAACGCGGTGAATTGGACTAACCCAAGCACTATCTAAAATAGGGTAGATAATTCCAATATCTAACCACTTTAAAATTTCTTTCTTGACAACTTCTTTCATAATAGGATTCAATCTCCTTTGAGGATCTGCCATGGGTTTGCAGTTCTCTTCCATATGAATTTTATGCATATAAATTGAAGAACTGACTTTTTTTATATCAACAATTGTCCATCTAAAGACTTTCTTATAACTCTTTAAAGTTTTAATCAAATTTTCTTCTTCTTCCATCGTTAACTTTGAGGAAACTATAATAGGTAATGTAGATGAATCACCTAAAAAGGCATACTTCAAATCTTAAGGAAGCAACTTCAACTCAAGCACAGTAGGTTTTTCAATTGATGGACAAAAAGATGTATCTTTTTCTGTCGTGTTCAAAACTTCAAAACTTTCTTGAATATAATTTGAATCTTCCTTATATAAATCTTCGTAATGATCTAATTCCTCTTCTTATTTGTGTTCCAACTCTTTAATTTCAGCTTTAAATTTAGATTTTTCTTCATCAGTTATTTTGAAATGACATTCACTTACATATCTTATCACATCCATCCTATAGCATTCAGTATCTTTACCTTTTGCAGGGTATTTCATTGATTTGAAATATTGAATGTAATTGTTTGATCATTAACACACATAGTTAATTCTCCTTTATGCACATCTATCATTTATCTTCTAGTAGCTAGGAAAGGTCTCCCCAAAATGTTAGGTATCTCCTTATCTTCCTCCATATCTGGCACAATGAAATCAACAGGAAAGATAAATTGATCCACTTTCACGAGAACATCTTCTATAACTCATTTAGGATATGTTATTGAACGATCTACTAACTGCAGAGTTACAGTAGTAATAGATATTTCTCCTAATCCTAATCTTGTAAATATTGATAATGACATAAGGTTGTTGCTTGCTCCTAAATCACATAATGCTTTCCCATAAAATATGTCTCCTATTGCACATGGAATAGTAAAGCTACCAGGATCTTTAAGCTTTTTAGGAAGCTTTCTCTAAATTATAGCATTACAGTCCTCACTAAGTGCAATAGTGCCATTATCTTCAAGCTTGTTTTTCCTGTTAAGAATATCCTTCGTCAAATTTGCATAGCTTGACATTTGTTCTGAAGCTTCAGCAAATGGAATATTAATTGTAAGATTTTTATAGATTTCCATAAATTTTGAAAACTGCTTTTCCAGCTTTTGTTTTGCGGAGCCTATAAGAAAATAGAGGTGGTGGTTTTTCCAAATCAACTTTAATTGGATAAATAAGTCTCTCTAAACTTTTTGGAGCATCCTCTTTTGGTTCTTCAATCTCTTTTCTCTCTACTTCAGTCTCTTTTTGAACTCTACCTTCCAATTCTCTTTCGTTTTTGAGTTGAACAGCTTTTAATTGCTCTTTATTTTGGTCTTTCGGATTTACTTATGTATTAATAGGAAGTGTTCCTTGGGATTTGTTACTTAATGAATTTGTTATTTCTCCCAACTGATTCTCAAAATTTCTAATTATATCTCCTTGACTTTGTAATTGAATTCCCGTTTGTAACACCACTTCTTGTATAGATAACTTCTTTTCATTAAAATGTAGATTACTATTAAAACTTGGAGGATACATAAGTCTATAATTACTATTCACTTGGTTGTTCCAATTTTGCAATGGGTTTACTTAATTGTTTCCCCATTGCTAATTATTATCACCTGAATTATTGTTCCATTGTTCCAGAAGTATTAGTTCAATTAAAGTTAGGATGGTTCTTCCAACCTGAGATAAAATAATTTAAATATGGGTTATTCTGCTTATTGTTTATGTCATTCAAAGTCTCTAATGATGCTTGAGAATCTACCATTTGGCCTAATGAATTCTCTTCAATCATGGAAATTGGTTGAGAGGAAATTGGTTGAGAAAAAAATTGGTTGAGAAAAATTCATTCCAAATTTGTATAACTTCCTTGAAATTGCAGCAACTTGATTTGCTAACATGGAAAAAGCATCAGCTACTTTCTTAAAATTTACCCATTCATAAGGCCATTTAAAGTTATTGTTAGCCATTTCTTGAATTAAAGCATAAGCGTCATGAAATGGTTTTGACATCAATGACCCACCAGTAGCGACATCGATAATAGATCTAAGTGATCCAGATAATCTATTGTAAAAAGTTTGAATTATTAACCAATCTAGTATAGTAAAGTGTGGACACTTTCTTAAGAGTTCTTTAAATCATTCCCAAGCTTCATAAATATATTCTCCTTCAAACTAACAAAAATATGTAAACGTTTTACAATTTTTTATGGTGGAAAATATTTTGCAGGAAATTTCTGCACTAAATCACTCCAAGTTATGATAGACTCAAATAACCATATCTTAGTTATGATAGATAACAAATGTAACCATATCTTAGTTTTATCCCTCAATGAGGAAGAAAAGAATCTAAGTCTAGTAACATCATCTGATACACCATCATATTTAAATGTAGCACACAATTATTGAAAATTGACAAGATGTAAATTTGGATCCTCAGTTGGTGCTCCGCCTAAGTGATTATTTGATACCATTTGGATAATAGCAGGGTTAACTTCAAATAAATTAGCCACTACAGTAGGTTTTTTAATTTTACAATGAAGTTCATCCACCGTAGGATTTTCATAATCAATTAAAGGTCTAAATTCTTCAACATTTTGATTATTTTGATTTTTAATTTTTTTGAAATATTTCAATGATTTTTTATTTTTTAATTTTTCTAAAAATTCTTTCTAATTCAGAATCGTAAGACACAAGTCCTATGAAACTTGAACTACACATACGTTACTATGAAATACATATAAAATAAAATAAAATAAAATAAAAACACATAAACAAGAACTTAATATAAAAACAATACTATAATATTCCTATAATAAATCTTAAAGTTTAAATAAGACTTTATAAAAATAGAAATTTTTGCTTATTTTTGAAGATTTTCTCGATCGCTATGGTGCCAAAAGCTTGATTTTGATTCTTTGGTGTACATATAAGATGCAATGTATGCAATTCTATTTTTAATTTCTTTAATAGTTATTCTCAATTTGCAATAAAATCAAAAACTTGATCCAAAGATTGATCCAAAGAAAAAGTCAGGTAAGTTTTTCACTATGAAACAAATAAGAATGTAATTATAATATTTAAATATGGATACTACACAAGTATATGTATCGTTATCAAGTAAAATAGGACTTTTTGATTAAGCCCAGAATAATGTTTAGCAGTACGCATTTTAATAATATGCACTTTAAAAAACTAGAAAGTTTAGATGAAAAAAATTCTATTTCGCAAAATATTCTTACTTAAACTTAAGATGATATAATAGGAATGAAAACTCAATTCTTTTTGTAATTTTTGGTTTATTTAAATAAAGTAAGCAACTAATTAACTTAACTAACTACTTTTAAGATGAAGGCTATATAAATAAAATATATTTTTCATTATCATGAATCAGTAATAAGTATAAAAATTTTGTTGTGGAAGTATGCTAAATGTGTTGTGCCAAATATGAGCAATTATATTCTTTACCCTTACTTGAGATGCTATAAAGAAATTTGGCTAATATATAGTTTAAATAGTCTTAAAAACCGGTTAGGTAGGGAAGATACCAGCTCTCACTCTAGAGCTCCCTCTTCTCCCTCCTTCTGCGGGCTAACATCTCGTCTCAAAAACTAATACTATAAATCAAACTAGGGGCTTTAGCATGTCACTCTAAAGTCCTTTAATTCTACACCATTGAAAAGTTTATTTCCCTATTTATTTGCACTCAACCCTAGGAACTACATTCTCATTCATGAAATCAATATATGATTCTAACAATTTGTTGACTGAGATAATGTCATCTCGGATATTACATATTCTTACAACAGGTATTAACATCTTAATATGCCAAATGAAGAGGTAACTGAAGTACAATGTTTCAAAGCATCACAACTTCTTTCAACATTAAAGTCTAATACTTCACACAACATCCTTTAAATATTTAATCACCTATCATTTTATGGAAAAAGATAAAGGAAATTTCTCATAATTCATGGAGAAAACACAACCACACATTAGTTTAAAAGTAGAAATCATGCACATAAACAAGAAATCTAGATTAAAACCAAGTGTAGTCACAAAGATAAACACTTATCCTAAATACTCTCCACAAAAAGTCTTGAAGTTCCTTTTAATTATCTTCCTTTACTCACAATACAAACTAACACTCAAAATAAAAAGAAAGTGGTCGACAACGGCAGCGGCGGTTACTTGGATTAATGATGGTTGTAAAATTTGATAGGCAGCTAGCCTATTCTCTTGGAAAATCTAAGTATTTTCTTATAAAAATTTGAGTGCCTTGGTGTCTCTTCAAAAAGGTTTCTTCATTCAATGAATCTTCTAGAAGTTGCCTCCTCAAAAAACAATTGAATGAATTTTCATGTCAATGGGATATTTCCCATGTTTTACTAAGGGTTGCTTCAAACACATCTTCAAAAACTTGTCTAAATTCAATGAATCATCAAATAACTACTTCTGGCGCTTAAGCGCGGGGTACCAGCACTTAGGCACCGGTCTCTAGCGCTTAGTCGCCTCAATTCATTTTTGCACCTTTCTTTATTTTTGCTCCAAATTTGACCCTTTTTCACTCCTAGCATTTTTCATCCATTTAAATGTACCTAAAAGAAAAACTTAAAAATATCTTTCATTAAAGTGCAATATCTCAAAAATAAGTATAAAATGCGTATAAAAACACTATATATTTTAGGTGCATCAATATACCAGTTATCATAAAGCACCTATAGCTCTAGAGAATTAGAAGAAAACAACATTTACTAGTCCTTATGGAATTTTTGTTTTTTTGGTAAATGTCTTTTGGATTATGTAATGCACCTGCAACATTTTAAAGATGTATAATATCAATTTTAAGTAATTTAATTGAAAAAGGGATTGATTTTTTTATGAATGATTTTTTAATGTTTAGAACTTCATTTGAAATATGTCTAAATCATTTCGAGAAAGTTCTAGAATGATGTGAAAAGACTAATCTTGTATTAAATTGAGAAAAATATTAATTTATGGTTGTAGGAGGAATTTTTCTTGGGCATAAAATTTCAGAAAATGGCATGGAAGTAGATTTTGCAAAAATTTAGTTTTATCAAACCTACCTCCACCTACTACTTTGAAAGGAGTTAGGAGATTTTTAGGACAGGCTAGATTTATAAGAGATATATTAAAAATTTTACAAAAATTACAAAGCCTTTATGCCAACATCTGGAAAAAGATACAAAATTTGACTTTACCAAGATTACCTTAAAGCCTTTGAAACTTTAAAGAAAAAATTGGTCACTACTCCAATAATTGTTTCACCTGACTGGGAGAAACCTTTTAAATTAAAGTGTGATGCAAGTGATTATACAATTGGAGTTGTTTTAGGGTAGAGATAAAGCAGAGATATGATAAAATTTTTAAAGTCATATACTATGCTAGTAAGACTCTTAATGATGCTCAAATTAACTATACTACTACTGACAGAGAGTTATTAGCCATTTTTTATGCTTTTGATAAGTTGAGGTCATATCTGATTGGAGCTAATTGTGTTAATCATACGGACCATTTGACTATTAATTATTTGATGCAAAAGAAGGATGTGAAACCAAGATTAATTAGATGGGTACTTCTAATGCAATAGTTTGATTTTGTAATAATCGATAGGAAAGGGATTGATAATCAAATTGTTGATCATCTATATAGGCTAGAACAGGAAGAAATACTTGACATGGAAATGAAATTAATGAAAATTTTCTTGATGAATAGCTTTATGATGTAAAAGGATGGGAAATATTTTGGTATGCTGACATTGTAAATTATATTATTACTGGTATTTTACCATATGGATTAACAAAACAATAAATTCATTCATAATTCAAAGTTTTATTTTTAGGATGACCTTTATTTATATAAACAATGAAAAGATTTAATAATGAGATGATGTGTGCCTTACAAAGAAATTCAAGAAATTATTCAGAAATGCCATGATTCTGAATTTTGAGGATACTTTGGGAATGATAGAATTTTTCATAAAGTTTTGCAATACAAATTTTATTGGGGGACCATTTATACCTTCATTCAAATATATATATATTCTTTTTTTTTTTGCAAAAGGCTACTAGGGTGTACCTACAGAGAAGCACCTAGAAGCAAATTCATTAGCTCTAAAAGGAAGTGAATACAGGTATGTCAAGTAAATTATATATATATATATATACATGTTAGAACTATCCCATATATATATAATAATACAAAATTCTTACAAGCTTTTAAAATAAGGGAGAGCCATATTATCTCCATTAAGAAGGAAAGTTAAGTGTGATGTAAGTGCATTCCCAACATATATATGCTCAGTGTTCTTCCCTAGGAGGCTAGCCAGTGTGCTGGACAGTTGCCCTCCCTAGGGATGTATTTAAATTCCACCCAGCAGGTGTGTAAAAGAGCTTTCAGCTGGCTTTTCCACTTATGTAGATTCCAAGGAGGAGCTTCATCATGGAGCAAAATATTAATGTAAATAGTAGATTCAATTTCTACAAGCAAGGGGCCTAATTGACAGTGGTATGCAATTCAAATAGCTCAGTAAATAGCTCTAAGTTCTGCCTATAAAGCATCAAATGGCACTATAGGAGCAATGAAGTACAAGATGGAAGTACCATATGAGTGCCTAAAGATTCCCCCAACACCAGCATAACCTTTTGAGAAATTGCCATCAGTGTTAACCTTCATCCAACCACTAGTGGGGGGCTCCAAAAGATTAATCTCGATTTATATGGATGATAATTGGTCTTGTATGGATTCCAATTCTTGATAAAATTAGGGAAGTTGTGATACTTGATCAATTTTTGAATGTATGAGGTGCAGTTTAGGACCACAGAATTTGACCCAAGCAAGTGTTCATCAAACTCGATTTGGTTTCTGCACATCCATATAAACCATGCTACCAAATAAGGGATCACCAAAAGCTTACTATTATGTTATATATTGCAGTGGATTATGTTTCAAAATAGATTGAAGTAATCGCTTTACCTCGATGTGATGCTAGGAGTGTTTCAAAATTTTTAATTAAAAATATTTTTATAAGATATGTAATGCGTAGAGTAATCATTACCATTGGAGGATCTCATTTTAGAACTGCAACAATTGCAAGATTAGCAGAAAAATATAATATAATATATAAAATTGTAACTGCTTATCATCTCTAGGCTAGTGGTTTAGCAGAAGTATCTAATCATGAAATTAAGAAAATTTTGGAAAAAGTGTAAATTCCAGTAAAATGGATCGGTCTGCTAGATTAGATACAACATTATGGGCATACATGACAGCTTATAACACACCTATAGGTATGTCCACTTATAGATTAATTTTTGGGAAAATTTGTCACTTGCCAGTAGGGTTGGTGCATAAAGCTTTTTATGTTATAAAGGAATTCAATTTCAATTTGAAAGAAGCTAGTGAGAAAAAATTATTGCAACTGAAAGAGCTTGAAGAAATTAGAAATGAAGCTTACGATAATACTAGGATTTATAAGGAAAGAATGAAAGAATGGCATGATTGAAAAATTAAACCTGGACAGGAAGTTTTATTATACAATATAGGATTTAAATTATTTTCTGGAAAACTAAAGTCTAGGTGAAAAGGGACATTCAAAGTTGTAAAAATCTATCCCTATGGCGCCGTTAATATTGAAGAGCCTATGACTTGAAGGATATTTAAAATAAATTGGCAAGGATTGAAACCATATTTTGATAGTCAAAGACCATTTTTCAAAAAGACCATTTTTCTTTTCAAAGAGACTATAATGTTGGGTCACCTAGAATAAAGACTGGGAATGTCAGGCTAACGACATTAAACCAAGCGCTTTTTGGGAGGTAACCCATATTTGTTGTTGTTTATTTTGTTTTTGTTCGAAATATTTCACATATATTTATATTTATGTTTTCATAGAGTCCCTGTATTTGAGAAAATAATTCAAAAATATTTTTATTTACCTAATTATATGGAGGAAATGAGAATTTTTTTTTATTGAAATCGAAAATAAGAATTTTTTGTGACGCAAGGTGTGCCATATTCCAGAGAGCTTGTGCATGATGCACCAGAATTGACGCATGATGCGCCGCAACATGGAAAATGACTTAAAACCTTTCAAAAGGCAGTTTTTGGCTGGTTCTTCTCCTTATAACTCCCAAAAATTGTTTCCAAAGTCTATTTTACAGGGAAAAATGAGGGAAGAGTCACTTGATTTCAATTCCAATGGCATCTCACTCTAAAAATTCTGCTAGATTTGGAATTTTCAACCCAAGAAAGTTCATAAGTTTCGATGCTCAAAAGCTGCATGATCATGTTCTAGTGAAGAAGAGGCTAATCAAAGAAAGGGGGTTTTTGAATCGAGGATTCAATACACTGAATACTCAAGTTGAAGAGATTATTGCACATAGACGTTGGGAAGTGCTTTCTTACACTACTGCCATTTTAGTTGTCCCTATGGTAAAAGAGTTTTATAGAAATCTTCATGGATTCAACCAAGGATTTGTCTATGTGCAAGGCAGGTTTGTGCAATTCACTCCTTCAATAATAAATCAGATGTTTATAATTGAAAATGTGTTTATTTTCTATTACACAAATTTTACCCCTACGAGAGATAATATGAATGAGCTTTATCGATACCTTACGGATGAAGCTGCTTATTGGGAGGCCAGAGATCATGGAAATGTAAGTTTTTCTTCATCTTTATTAAATCCTGCTTGCATGACACTTCTTTATTGCATCAAAACTACTCCCTACTATGAAAATCAATAAGATAACTAAGGAGAGTGCAATTCTGAATTCTTGTATTCAAATTGGAAAACCTGTTGATTTTGGAGCAATCATTGTGAAATTGATTTTAGGTTTGATTGTCAATGGATCTGCTACTGGACTTGGACATCCATCCATTATTTTTCTACTATGCAGTCAATCACAAATACCTTATGAGAGTTGGGAAAATGTGCTTCTTTCTTGGAAGCCAATGGATCCAGAAGTCTATTATAACTGTATTGGAATGGAAGATGAAAACAATATGAATGTACTAATGGATCAAGAATCTCAGAATTCATCACCTATTCAACCATACTTCAGTTCTAGCACACTTTTGAAAAGAATCAAGAAGATAGAAAAAGAAGTGCAAAATCTTATGCATGCAATTATGAATATTTTTGAAATGTTGGACCACTTGGATTGGAGACTTACAAAATATTTTAAGCATACTGGTCGTATGGAAGATGGTTTGGCACGTATATTCAAGAAACATGCTTGGATTAAGGAGGATTTGACTAACAAATTTTCTTATCGCCCCTTATACATGTATGTGCAATACCAATCTATAGGAGATATCCAGGAGAACGAGAGAGACGAAGACGTTTGAACTTAAACTATGCATGAAACTTTTTTTTTAGTACAACTTGTTTTAGTTATTTTGTTGTGTTGGATTGCATTTACTTTTATTATTGAACTATATTGATGTTTTTGTTTGGTATTTTGATGTTTAATTTTTAGTGTTAGAATTTTTTGGTTAGCTTTACACTGAAATAGATGTTTGTTGACTTGATAAATGTTAGTTTGTCATAGCGCGGACTTTATATATAAAAGTGAGTTTTGTATTGTTTGCGAAAAATTGATGTTAAAGTAATGTATAACTATGCTTATAAAGGTTCATTTTAGTTAATTACAGGTAGAATTAAAGCGATGCGGAGTAGATTTTCGCAGAAAATGAAATCTGGAAAAATAAAGGCGTTGGTGCAAGATGCACCAGATTAGCGCATGATGCGTCAGTTTACAGAGAGTTGGCGCAAGATGCGCTAGATTTGGCGCAAGAAGCACCAAATTTTTGAAAATACCAAATTACCTAAAAAATTGTGAAATCACATAGAAAACTCCATTTTTACTGCTTGGGCCGTCTCCAACCTCTAAACCTTGACCTATTCGCTGCGATAGAGAAGATTTTGGACTCCAAAATTTGTAGATTTTATTTTCTCTTGGTAAGAGCTTATCTTTAACTTAGAAATTTTTTATTTTCACCAAGTATTTTTCTAGCATTTTGGAAAATACAAAAGTTGAGATTTTTTATGAAAAAACTTGAAGAAAACTCATGGTGAATAGTTTCTTGCCACTTAGAGTGTTGAATTTTTTATTTTGTAATTTATTTAGAATTTGTTTGGATTTTAGTAGAATTTCAAATGGCTCCACGAGTGAAGATCAGAAGATCAAATGATTTTGATGCACAAATATTTGTTAATTTGAAGGCCCAACACAGTGATAACACTCAAATAGAATCGAGAAGATTGCTCCAAGAATGAGCAATTGCTAACCCGGGTGGTGAGATCGAGAGGTTGATCCTTACCAGAAATTCAGAATAGTTTTGCTACTTCACTACAGTTGTGATTATCCCAATCATTCATAAGTTTTATGCCAACTTAAGATTCACTCATGATGATCACATCCTTGTGAGAGGTAAGCAAGTTGAATTTACTACTGAAAGGATCAATGCTTTTTATGGGCTGAGGAATATATTTCATGATGAGCACGTTGCATTCGTGATGACTTATGACTCCCATGTTGTTAGTTAACTTCTCCGCTTCCATGTTGACTATTCAATAGAAGATATGAACCTACTTCATTTCTACTAAATTACTACCAATAAGTCATTTGATCGATGTAAAAAAAGATAGAGCTGTATTGAACTATTGCATTCAAAACATGAAAGCAATAAACATTGATGCTCTTTAAGTTTATCATGCATGGAGCATAATTAAGAGCTCTAAGGTTAGTGGTTTGGATTACCCTGCCCTAATTTTCACTCTAGCGATCAAGAGTAGAGTCCCATAGAAATGAAGAAAGATTACAACCACAAAATCTAATTGGGAATCATATGATTCATAGAGTCGAATCATTTGTTGAATCTAGGGGTGGAAGAAGCGATATAGCCTCTACATCAGTTGCAGGGTGATCCCGTTACTATTTAAATGCAACAGTATAACAATGTCTTCAATTATAATTTTCATTTATATTTCTTTGCTTTGTGACCAGAGGAAAATATGTTGAGATTTTCATACCTATTTTATACTATTTTTGATGATATTGCACTTTACAGAAAGGTATTTCTGATTTTTTTGTTGCAGGAATGATGAATTAGAGTCATTGGAGCAAAAAGATGCAAAAAAGGAGTAAATTTGGAGCAAAAATGACCAAAAAATGATCTGAACTAGGGTGCCGACGGCACCATCGACCCCGCCGACGGCGAGATTTTCCCGTGTCTCCAGTATTAATTCATTATGAAGGTCTGCCGACGGTGCCCTCGAGACCGCCGACGGCATGCTCGATGGTTATGCCCAATCAGGCTTTGAATAAGGCCATATTTTGAAGAGATGCTTAAGCAACTCTTGGGAAAGCTCATCCACAACTTTAAAAGACTATTTTGGCTAAAAATTGATGAGAAGAAAGGGAGTCTAGAAGGAGGAGAGAGTTTCTGGAGGTTAGAAAGGTTCCAATAGTGTGAGGAATTCTTCGAGAGATTGTAAGAGTGGAGGTAAAGTGAGAGATTTCTTCCTCCTTGCTACTTTGAAGAGGAATTCTGTGTGTTGTAAAGAAAGGAAGAGATTCAGAGGAACTTTGTGGAGTGTTCTTGGGGAGAAATTATAAATAAGTTATTTACTTGTTGTAGTTCGTATGATTTTGATTTTATATATGAATTCTAAGTTTTATTATGTTTTCCCCATGAGATCTCAGTAGTTTTCTTTGTCTTTCTCTTTGTCTTGAGATTTGTGAAATGGTGATTTGAATTGGTGAAGCCATGAAAATGTTTAAGAAATTGTGATGATCTTTTCACTTTGATCTTAATTTACATTCAATCTGGCCAATTGATTTATTAAAATATGTTGAGATTTACAATTAAAGTGAATATTACATCCAAGATTCAGTGAGGTCAAAGCCCTTGGAAGTTGGGTGCAAATAAATAGGGAAATAATATTATCGGGCGTAGAATTGGAAATTTTAGAGTGACAGACTAAAATCCCCAACTCGGTCCTATCGTTTGGGTGTTGGAGTGTAGATGTTAGCCCTCAGGGGAGGGGCACGTGGGAGCTCCGAAGTGAGAGCCAGTATCCTCCCAGCCTAGCCGGAGGTTTAGTAAACAAGCGTAGGATTAGTCAATGTTTTTTATGCCTGGACCAAAGGGTAAAGAATAGGTATGCTCCTATTTGGCACAATATAATTTGAACCAATTCACTTTATCCATTCACTATAATTTCTTAATAAGGAGAAGGATTCTTTCTTATAATGAATATCAAATTTAAACCCTCATTAGTACACATTCATTAGTATCATTCGTTATTTAATAGTTATTAAAATTATACATTTATTGCAATTGCCTATTAGTAACAGAAAAGCAAGTTGAACTTCGTTGTTGTGATTAAAGTATTGCTTTTTCTAAAAAAAATCTTAGTTCGTAGTTCGTATTTCTAAACCACTCCCTATGGGATCGATATCTAGGACTCCATTAGAGCCCTATATTACTTGAGCGATACGTATACTTGCGTTGATAAGTGTGACTTTACAATTACTGAATACTTTTACGTCCATATTTATCTTATATTTTTAAGCATATATAAAGTCACGATCAAGTTTTTGGCATCGTTTTCGGGGAGCGAGTAAACTTATATTTTTAAGCATATGTAAAGTCACTGTCAAGTTTTTGGTGTCGTTGTCGGGGAGAAACAAGAATCATAATTAGAGTAATGGAGAAATTAGGATTAATAAAAAAATTTTACTTGAATTGCAACTTATTTTCATATTTAGTTAATTATTTTGCTGTGTACTGTTCAAATTGTATGCGTAAATTTGGACCTGAAAATCTTATACCCTGATTCAGAATTAGAGCGCACTGCTAGAAAAATTAGAAGATTGAGAAGAGAACCTAGAAATTCTGATACAATGGAAAACAACATTAACAATCAAGGAATAGAAAATGAACACCAACCTAGACCCCTACGAGATTATGCAAATCCTACAGCAGATGAAATTCACTTATCTATCCAAAATCCTGATGTAGCTGCTAATTCATTTGAGCTTAAACCTGTTATTATCAATATGGTACAAAACAATCAATTCAGAGGTACACCAAATAAAGATCCTAATTTACACCTCGCTAGTTTTTTAGAACTGTGTGCTACCTTTAAATGTGACAGAGTTTCAAACAATGTTGTTAGACTTAGAATTGTTCCTTTTTCACTTAGGGATAAGGCTAAGATGTGGTTGAATTTGTTAGCACTATGATCTATTAGAACCTGGGAAGAACTTTCATAGAAATTTCTATCCAAATATGTCCCTCCATAGAAATTTCTATCCAAATATCCCCCTCCATCCAAAACTGTTAAACTTAAAAATGACATAACATCGTTCTGTCAGATTGATGGAGAGTCAATATATGAAGTTTGCGAGAGATTTTCCTCAAAGATTGAAGCAACACAAATAGAATGAAACAATTTTCGAAATTTTTACAAATTATGAAGAAGTTAACGGTGAATATTCCCTTCGTAGAAGCTTTAGATCAGATGCCCAATTATGTGAAATTTATGAAATATAATCTGAACAAGAAAAGGAAGTTCACAGATAACGAAACTGTTAGGAAGTTCACGGATAAC
>NW_018237276.1:36636-37245 GCF_001263595.1 Phalaenopsis equestris | reverse complement strand
GAGAGTTAACGATCAAGAATTGAATTTTAACATTGCGAAATCTATGAAATACCCTGCTGTTGAAAGAGATAATGAATGTTTTTGCATGGAAATTAGTAAACATCTATTGAAAGAACATTTTAAAGAACATTTTGAAGAGAAAGAACAAATTGAAGAGAGTAATGAAGTTATTCTGGATGAATTAGAAAATGAAGAATTAGATTATGTTCAGGAAAGATTTGAGATTTCAGATATAACAAAAAGTTCTGATAAAAATTTATTTCCGTCAATTATAAAACAACCTGAACTTGAGTTGAAAATATTGCATAGCCACTTGAAGTATGTATTTCTGGGAGACTCATCTACATTACATATATTATATCTTCATAATTAAATGATTTGCAAGAGCAAAGACTGTTAGATACATTGAAAAGATATAAGAAACCTTTTGGTTGGACCTTAGCTGATATTAAGGGAATCAGTCCTTCAATTTGTATGCACAGAATTATATTAGATCAACAATATAAACCAAGAGTTGACCCACAAAGGAGATTAAATCCAATGATGAAAGAAGTAGTTAAGAAGGAAATTTTGAAATGGTTAGACACTGGAATTATATATCCTATTTCA
>NW_018237276.1:34952-36496 GCF_001263595.1 Phalaenopsis equestris | reverse complement strand
CTTTTCGAAGAATGCCTTTCAGATTATGTAATGCACCTGCAACATTCCAGAGATGTATGATGTCTATATTTAGTAAGTTAATTGATGATGGATTGGAAGTATTTATGGATGATTTCTCTATTTTTGGAACATCATTTGATGCATGCTTAAATTATCTTGAAAATGTTTTAGAGTTATGTGAAAGAACTAATTTAGTTCTAAATTAGGAGAAATGTCAATTTATGGTTGCAGGAGGAATTGTGTTTGGGCATGAAATTTCGGAAGATGGTATGGAAGCAGACCCTGCAAAAATTCAATTTATATCTAAACTAACACCTCCTGCTAATGTAAGAGAGGTTAGGAGTTTTCTTAGACATGTTGGATTTTATGGGCGTTTTATTAAAGATTTTTCAAAACCTCTATGCCAACTTTTAGGAAAGGATAAAAAATTTGAATTTATTGAAAGCTGTTTAAATGCCTTTGAGTTATTAAACGAAAAATTAATCACAGCCCCTATTATAGTTTCACCTAACTTGGAGAAACTATTTGAACTGATGTGTGATGCTAGTGATTATGCTATTGGAGTTGTCTATGGACAAAGGTATGAAAAGATTTTTAAAGTTGTATACTACGCTAGTAAAACTCTTAATGATGCACAAATTAACTATATTGTTATTGAAAAAAGAGTTACTGGCCATTGTGTATGCTTTAGATAAATTCAGATTTTATTTAATTGGAGCTAAATGTGTTGTGCATACTGATCAGTCTGTTATTAAATATCTGATGCAAAAGAAGGATGTTAAACCAAGGTTAATTAGATGGATACTTTTGATGCAAGAATTTGATCATGTGGTTATTGATAGAAAAGGAATTGATAATTAAATTACTGATCATTTGTCAAGATTAGAAAATCAAGAATTATCTGACTCTGACAATGAAATTACAGACAGTTTCTCTTATGAACAACTTTATAATATTAATGTGTGAAAAATATCATGGTATGCTGATATTGTTAACTATATTATAAGTGATATTTTGCCACCTATGCTGACATTGCAGCAACAAAGGAAATTCATTCATGATGCAAAAGCATATTTTTGGGATGAGCCTTATTTATATAAACAATGTAAAGATCTTATTATGAGGAGATGTGTACCTTATGAAGAAACTAAGCTGATCATTCAGAAATGTCATGATTCTGAATTTGGAGGACATTTTGGGATTGATAAAACTGGTTATAAACTTTTACAAGCTAGATTTTATTGGTCTACTATCTTTAGAGATGTTTATAGATACATATAAACTTGTGATCGATGTCAACGAATAGGCAATATATTTAGAAGAAATGAAATGCCTCTGAATTTTGTGTTAGAAGTTGAGATCTTTGACATTTAGGCATTAGATTTTATGGGACCATTTATTCCTTCATTTGGGAACTTATATATATTAATTGTTGTAGACTACATTTCTAAGTGGATTGAAGCACAAGCTTTACATTGTTGTGACGATAAATTCAAGATTTTTAATGAAAAATATTTTCACTAGATACAGATAGATACGAATGA
>NW_018237276.1:30864-34725 GCF_001263595.1 Phalaenopsis equestris | reverse complement strand
GCTTATAAAACTCCTATTGGAATGACTCCTCACAGTTGATTTTTGGAAAGACTTATCACTCACTAGTAGAATTGGAGCAAAAGGCATATTGGGCGATTAAAGAATTCAATTATAATTTGAAAGATGATGGTAAAAAGAGATTATTACAATTAAATGAATTGGAAGAATTAAGAAATGAGTCTTATGATAACGACAGAATTTATAAAGAAAAATTAAAGTTATGGCATGCTCGGAAGATTAACCAAAAGAACTTTGAACGAGGACAAGAAGTTTTATTTTACAACACTAGGCTGAAATCATTTCCTGGGAAATTGAACTCTCGTTGTTTAGGACCCTTCATTGTGACTCAAGTTTATACTTACGGAGCTATTGAAATTGAAGACCAGAAAACTAGAAATAGATTTAAAGTAAATGGACATAGATTAAAACCATATTATGAGGGTAAAAGACTAATTTTTAAAGAGGTTTTAATGATCAGTCAACCTGAATGACACCTGAATAGGTCGAGCTGACGACGTTAAACCAAGTGCTTTATGGGAGGCACCCCATATTTATCTTTATCTTAATCACAATTATAGTACTTTTTATTTAAATTTATTGTTAGTATGTGGTAGTATTAAGCTCTACTAATCTTATTTACCCTTGAAACATCTTAAAAATTGGATCCATAGAGAAAAATTGGAACGCATTCGGACCAGAGAGAAAACTGTGAAAATTTTTCTTTAGGCGTCGACGGTGCGAAACTGTGAAAATTTTGCCGACGCCGCCGACGGTGGATTTTTCTCGAGAGTCCAAGAAAAATTAATATAGAGGCTCACCGACGGCGCCCTCGACCCTGCCGACGGCGAGACCGACGAAATGTCGGTTACTTGGGTTCAAATGGCAGTTTTTTGCGGTTTTTGGGCGGGAATAATCTATTTAAACTAAAAAATTCAATTCCTAGTTCATATTTTCCCTCCAAAAATGAAGTGAAACTCCACCAATCTCATTCTTATCGCGTCCAATTCTCATGATAATCCCAGAATGCGAGTTTTCAATCGGTGAAAGTTTATTAGTGCGGAAGCGCAGCGAATCTTCAACAAGTTATTGACTAAGAAAAGATTGAACAAGGAATGAGGTTTTGTAAATTGCGGATTGAATAATACCATCACAGATATTGAAGAAATGATAGTGCGGCAAAGATGGGAAGTGTTGTGCTACACTACCACCGCCGTGGTGGTTCTTGTGGTAACAAATTTACACGGAATCAACCAGGGAGTTGTTTATGTGTGAGGAAGATGAATCACTTTCACTCCTACACGGATCAATGAATTATACATGATCAAAAATGTTCCTGTCCGCCACTATTCCAATTTTGTCCCAACAAAAAACCAAATGAAATAAATTTACCAATATTTGATGGAGGAAACTGATGACTGAGAAACAAGAGAAAACGGGTATGTTAGTTTTTTTGCAACACTCCTAAATCCCGTGTCGAAACACTGGGACTTTTTCATTTCTGCAAAACTGTTACCTACAATGAAGATCGGTGAAATTTAGAAAGAAAGTGTCATTTTGAATTACTGCAACCAAAGGGGACTGCCGATCGACGTTAGATTAATAATTGTGAAGTCTGTTTTGCTTTGGGCCTGATCGTTCATAGATCAACTTATGGGCTTGGACACCCCTCCACATGTTTCTCACTTTGCAGTCAGTTCCAAGTGTCCAGTTCCAAGTGTCCTACCAGTCAGTTCCAAGTGTCCTACGAAAATTGGGAAAGGTACTGCTACCTTGGAAGCCTTTAGAGATTCCCGAGAGATTCCCAGCTTTTGAAGATGAAAATGGCATGGCCATTATAGTAGATCAATCATCTCAAAATTCACTGTCAATTCAACCCTTAATTCCAAATAAGTCTCTAGTGATCTTGTGCCAAATCAAAAAATTGGAAAAGGAGATACAAAATGTCATCAAAATGTCATGAATGCGCATGAATGCGATTAATAATATCTCTGAATTCTTCGATCATCTAGACTGGAGGATGAAGGAACATTTTGATCACTCTGGACAATTAGAAGATAGCTTGATACGACTGATGTGGATGATGAAGTTAATAGAAGAGGATTCCACTGAAGAGTTTCCATTCCGACCCTTCTACAACCTCTTCGTTCATGTGAAATTAATGGGTGATTTCAGAGGAGAATCTAGTATCGAGTCTGAAGATTAGTAGATTTATATTACTATCTATCTGTCTATCAATGTATTTTGATTTGAACTTTGTATTTGTTTTGCTTTAGAATTATGCTTTTAGATCTCTGTAAAGTTGAGACTAAGCATAGGATGTTTTGTTTTCAGTATTTTGAGTGTTGTGGCTTGGATTGCGATGCTGAATTAATGTATAGAGGTTGAGAAAATACCAAACTTAGGTGTGTTATGTAAAGGATATTGTACCCCTTAGAATTTATATATAAATGTGATGTTTTGTGTTGTGAAAGTCTATATGAGGTAAGTACATCATTTAGTCACATAAAATTATGTCTATAATGATTAAAAAGATGTAATTAAATCTTGAATTTGATAGAAATCGTGAAAATCCGGAATTTGGACAAAACCAATAGAGCCCGCCAACGGCGCCCTTGATGCCGCCAACGACGGATTTTTCCTGAGACTTATGATTTAATTCCAATAGAGCGCGCCGACGACACCATAGACCCTGCCGACAGAGCTCACAAAAAAACACCTTTAATCGCGATTTTGACCAGTCAACCGCCACTATTCATGATCCCCTTCCTCCTTAAAATGCCATTTTTGAACTAAGGCTTGAAAGATCTTGGATTGGGAGGCGATTTCAAGGGGATTGGGAGGCGATTTCAAGATTGGGAGGCGATTTCAAGGATTTTTGACACCGAATTTGATCATCTCTAGGTAAGAGCTTCACTCCAAACTAAAAATATTTGATTTTCACCATGGATTTCTTCCATATTTAGGAGATCCGTAAAATGTGAGAATGTGAAGAAAATTTGAGAAGAAATTCATAGATCTTAATGTTGAACTCTTAGAATTACTATTGGAAGCCATGATTTGCATATTTGAAGTAATTTTTAGAATTTTTCTATAATTTGATTAGACTGAAATGGCTCCACGACAAAAGAGACGGCTTGAGTTCGATGAGTCTCGCTTCGTCAATGCGATGGCTCAAACAAGATTTACTTCTATATTTAAAGGAAAGAAGTGTATACAAGATCAAGTTTTTGAAAGTCCGGGAGGAGAAATTGAACGAGTTATTATCGAGCGGAGGTGGGAAAACTTTTGTTACACCACCAACAAAGCGGATGCAAATGTTGTGAAGGAGTTCTATGCCAATGTAATCTATTTTGAAGATGGAATTGTTCAAGAGCGTGGATTTCATGTTGAGTTTACTGCCGCCCGCATCAACACTTTTTTTGAAGTCCCAGACTCTTATAGCTACCACTATGAATCCTTTAGTACAATGGAAGGCCCCCTCAATGATGTGATCAACTTTCTCACTTATGGGAAAGGAACACGGAAGACAAAACAGCGAGAACGGGTAAATTTTTCTGCTTCCATGCTGAATGCCACCTCTAAGGAATGGCACTATTTCATTTCCTCTACTCTGTTACCGACCTATCATCATAGTGAGGTAACTAGAAATAGAGCTATTCTAAATTTTCGCATTCAGAATAATAGAACTATAAATGTGGGGAAGAATTTATTGACTACGATGAGGAGTCAGACTAGTGGAGGTATAGGACATCCTGGACTTATTTATGCACTTTGCTAACTTTCTGGAGTGGAAGCTGGAGATGAAGAATGAGTTTACCCTATGAAGCCCATTAGTAAAGCCAATTTAAAGACTTATGAATC
>NW_018237276.1:9591-29130 GCF_001263595.1 Phalaenopsis equestris | reverse complement strand
TTTTTAAAAATCTCACTATGATATTTATTTAAATCAAACTTATAGTATTTCTGAATTAAAACTTTACTACAATAGATCATAACTTTTATGTTGTACTAAAATTACTTGAGGACAAGTAATAGTTATGTTTAGGGGATTTTGACCAGAGGAAAATATGTTGAGATTTTCATACCTATTTTACGCTGCTTTTTATGATATTGCACTTTAAAGAAAGGCATTTTTGATGTTTTTTTATGATATTGGACTTTAAAGAAAGGTGTTTTTGATGTTTTGTTGCAGGAATGATGAATTAGGGTCATTGGAGCAAAAAGATGCAAAAAGGAGTAAATTTGGAGCGAAATGGACTAAAATATGTAGAATTGAACTAGGGCGCCGATAGTGCCATTGACCCCGCCGACGGCCAGATTTTCCTGAGACTCCAAAATTAATTTATTATAAAGGTCTGCCAACGGCGCCCTCGACGCCGCCAATGCAATGTCGAGCTCGGCGGTTATGCCCAATCAGGCTTTGGATAAGGCCAAATTTTGAAGGGATGCTTAGGCAACCCTTGGAAAAGCTCATCCACAACTTTAAAAGACTATTTTGGCCAAAAATTGATGAGAAGATTGGGAGTCTGAAAGGGGGAGAGAGTTCCTGGAGGTTAGAAAGTTTCCAATAGATTTCTTCCTCTTTGCTATTTCGAAGAGGAGTTCTGTGTGCTGTAAAGAAAGGAAGAGATTTAGAGGAACTTCGAGGAGTTTTCTTGGGGAGAAATTAAAAATAAGTTTATTTATTATTTGTAGTTTGTATGACTTTGAATTTATATATGAATTCCGAGTTTTGTTGCATTTTCCCCATGAGATCTGAGTAGTTTTCTCTGTCTTTCTCCTTGTCTTGAGATTTGTGAAATGGTGATTTGAATTGGTGAAGCCATGAAAATGTTTAAGAAATTATGATGATCTTTTCACTTCGATCTTAATTACTTTCAATCTGTCCAATTGATTTGTTAAAATATGTTGAGATTTACAACTAAAGTGAAGATTACATCCACGATTCAGGGAGGTCAGAGCTCTTGGAAGTTGGGTGCAAATAAATAGGAAAATAATATTATCGGGCGTAGAATTGGAGATTTTAGAGTGACAGACTAAAATCCCCAATTCGTTCCTATCATTTGGGTGCTGAAGTGTAAAAGTTAGCCCTTGGGTGAGGGGAATGTGGGAGCCCCAAAGTGAGAGTCGGTATCCTCCCAGCCTAGCCGCAGATTCAATAAATAAGCATAGGATTAGTCAATTTTCTTTATGCCTGGACCAAAGGGTAAAGAATAGGTATGCTCCTTTTTGGCACAATATAATTTGAACCAATTCACTCTATCCATTCACTATAATTTCTTGACAAGGAGAAGGATGCTTTCTTATATTTAATATTACATTTAAACCCTCATTAGTATCATTCGTTATTTAACAGTTATTAAAATTATACATTTATTGCAATTGCCTATTTGTGACAGATAAGCAAATTGAACTTTGTTGTTGTGATTAAAGTATTGATTTTTCTAAAATCTTAGTTCGTAATTCTAAACTAGTCCCTGTGGGATCGATATCTAGGACTCCATTAGAGCCCTATATTACTTGAGCGATGCGTATACTTGCGTTGATAAGTGTGACTTTACAATTATTGAATATTTTTTACGTCCATATTTATCTTATATTTTTAAGCATAGATAAAGTCGCGGTCACCTTGCAACAGTACCAAAAACTTGATCCGGATAAAAATAAGAATTTAACTTTTTAGCTTAATATATATTGGGATACTACGTAAGTATACGTGTCATTATCACATAATATTCAACTTTCTGATTAAGCCCCGAATATCGAACCCATAGGGAGATTTACAATATGCACTACTGAACAACAAACTTTCTATTTCAAAAAGACTATTTCAAAAAGACAACCTATTTCAAAAAGACAACTACTTAAACTATAGATATTTTTATAGTAATTAAAATTCAAATCTTTTTGGAATTTTTGATATTTTGATAAAATAATAAAAACTTCTAATAATATCTTGAGTTTGTGTAAGAGAAAAGTACTTAATATGAAAATATCTTTCTCCTTATCATGAGTGAGTGATAAGTAAAGGATTTTTGTTTTGGAAGTATGCAAATTATGTTGTGTCAAATAATAGGAGCAATAATATTCTTTACCCTTACTAGAGTTGCTATAAAGAACATTGGCTAATTTAAAGTTTGAAAATTTCTGAAGACCGGCTAGGCGAGGAAGATACTAGAGTAAGTTGGTCTTATAGCATAAGTGCACGTCTTAAGTACCATGCAGTTTAAGAGTCTGCGTATAGATCCTACTGTCGGCACTATTTTTGTTGAGGAGTTGCCCGTTAGAAGTTGTCGATCGCCGAAATCCAAATCCCGTCACCCATTTTGGAAAGGCATTTAATTTACATATATATAGTTTAGAAGAATATGAAATCAAACTGACCTTAGGATAGATACAAGATTTATATTAAGTTGGGTTCGGACAAGCTTCCTATAATGGAAAGTCTCTATAGTTAATTACATCTTAAATAACCGAAGTAATTTAAGAAAACTCTCGATAAAAATCAGAAAATATTATCTTCAAAAAGGTCAAAAGGATAGGACTTTTCAATGAAATTGGACAGAGAGGTGTGAAGTGTTAATGGTTCAAGTTTGGAACATTTATTGTAGAATCCAAAGGAGGAAGAACTCGGGGATGTCACAGATTCGAAAGAGAACCCCATGACTTCCCAATCTATCATATTGTTTGGCTGCAGTTTTAAGGATAAATTATTTGAGTGTTTCATCCTGCAAATTTTATTTATTTAGGGCTTACATTTGTGTGAATTACTTTATTTAGGGCTTACATTTGTGTGAAATGATCACACAAATAGCTTGAAAGATGTGAGGATTTAGGTCTTGAAGAATGTCAACCTCGGAATCTTAAGACGAGTTAGGGTTTATATTGTACAGTAAAGCTATACAAAAGCCTAAAGTTTAGTTGAGGACTAAGTTACACTAGGCAGACAACCTCGAAATCCTATGGCTTGTTGTTTAATTCTAAGGGAAGAATAGTTTAGCTGATGGAGAAGCTGATGGAGTTTAGCTGATGGAGACATGTTTTGCTGTTGAAGATGGCTGTGCTACCCACCATGCTAGCTCTAAGCTCCTTGCTGTGATGAGTTTAGGTTTTCTAGTGTATCAGGTTAGGATCTCAAATCAGGTGTCTCTATGGTTATAGTTCTTTAAATATTATAGGGGTTGTTAAAGTTAGTTAGAGCAACACCGGTTCGGATCTTACGGTTCCCTCATTCTGATGCCACTATTTTTTCTATCAAATTCAATAGTCTAAATGAATTTACTAAACTCAACTTAATGAGTTCCATACTTTCATTTAGATTGTGGGAAGTCTTGTTAGCAACTGTATATTACCTCATCTGAGGGCTTCCCAAACATCCGATAGAGATGTCTTAATTTAGTTGCAATTATGGTTTATGTGATGTTTGTGATTAAATTTTGACTTTTCTTATATTTTGAATGTTGTGGCTGTGAATTTTATCTCGGTTGATTTTAGTTTTAGTTTTGGTTTTGTGGCTATCCTAGCAGTTTTAGGTTTTCATGCAGGGTATCATCGTTGTTTAACATGCAAGTTTTGTAAGCATGAAAATATATTGCAGAAATTAAAAGAGAAAATGGTGCTGTAAACTGTAAAAAGTGTACCTGGAGAGTATTCTCATTCCACCATCTGAAAGGTCACTATTTGCAAGATATGTAGATAATATTGCAAGAAATTTAAATTGCATGAGTAGATAAAGGATTAGCTACCAAACTCCAAGTTATGATTTAGTTGAATATCAGAAGATTCTAGTGGATAATTTTAGAAACAAATATGGCAAGTCCAAGTCCTTCAGAATATCTAATAGATTTCAAAATGTTCAAGGTGTCACCCTATATCACTTTGAATATCTCTTGAAATATCCCAAGTTCATTTTGATCTTATCATAATGTTCAAATAATCATCTGAGGTTTAGTGTGACTACCCCGTTACTTAGCGAAACTTGAAAATTTAATTATCCTGAGGATAGGATACTCAATTAGTCAATTCACTCAAGAGTTATGTGGGTGTTTACCCTTAAGGCAAGTCTAGGTTATTGAAGACTGTTGTGCCCGTAATTAAGGTCATGCTTCTAGTGTTTAAAGATTTTAATCACTAATTATCTTCTAAATCAAATCAGTTGAGCATAGATATCAAGCCTAGGTCACTACCAAACCCTTAGCAATCATAATAAGGAATTTGGTTAAGGTTAAGATATTAGTTTAAGTGCCATGTATTTTCATTTAAAGATCACACTATCATTATTTCGGGCGTAAGGAAAGTAAATTATCATCCTTTTAACTTAAGCCTCTCACTTAAGAAACTTTTGATATTAGTTGACTTCCAAGTCATGAAGATTGGGGGAGATTATTATCTATTGATGTTGTGCAAAGGTGGTGGGTGAGTTTCTACCTTATAATCTTATTTTATTTTAATCATCCAAACATGTTTATTAGGATCAAAGTTATCCATTTATGTCTCGTTAATCCTAACCTTAGATTAAGGCACCAACGTTTAAAATTACCACTTTGACCTTGGGGTCCCTGCAAAGGTGGTGGGTGAGTTTCTACCTTATAATCTTATTTTATTTTAATCATCCAAACATGTTTATTAGGATCAAAGTTATCCATTTATGTCTCGTTAATCCTAACCTTAGATTAAGGCACCAACGTTTAAAATTACCACTTTGACCTTGGGGTCCCTCACCTCATAACTCACTAAACACAACTAAAATGACTTTGTAGCTTAGAGTGTCATATCCATGAGGTAAGTAAAGTATCAAAGGATAATATGTGGATTTTTTAAAATTTAATTTAATTTAGATAATTATTTAAACTTATTAGATAATTATTTAAACTTAGATAATTATTTAAACTTAGAAAATAGGATTTTTAAAAGTTAATTTATTTAATTACCCAAAATAAAATTTATATTTATGGAAAAATTATTAGAGGTTTCCTAAGGTCAGATACACACTTAGGCAAAACTTTATGATTTTTTAATTAAATTTCTATTTTTATTATTTAATTTTAGATCAATTTTCATGATTTATTTAAATAGAAAAAAAGTGTCTTAATTACAAAATTATTTGTATACTTTTATTAGACTCCTCTTAATTCAGAAAACTCAGATAATCAAATTTTATATTTTTGTGATTTTTAATTTATTTAATATAATTATTTTAGTGAGAAAATATGAAAAATTCACTTTTAAGCCTTTAAAATTTATTTTTAACTTAGCAAAATTAGGAAAAATGTCTTAATGAATTCAAAGTGATCAGGGGACATTCTCACTCATTTTGAATCATTTTTTTGTATTTTTTGAAATTTTCATTATTTTAATTATTTTTAATTCAAAGTATATTTTAAAAATGAAATATTTCAAAAAATTGGGTTTTATTTTTATAAAATGCCCCTGATCACAAGGAACTCGAAAAAGCAATTTTCATAATTTTTCTAAGCATATTTAATTTAATATAATTATTTTTTATTAGAAAAGCAAAGTAGAAATCCATTTTATTGCGTAGACTAAGTCAAATAATTTCGATATTCTTATAGTGGGTAGACATAATTTTTATGAACAATGTGGAATTTATTTTGTTAATTATTTATATGTATTTCATTTACACAAATTAATACATGATATTTACATTTAACTAAGTATAAAATCTCACAAAATGACTCAAAGCATCACAATATTTTTTTTAGATTTCTCTAACCAAAGGAAACCTACTAAAATTATTCTCATAATTTTTCAAGTGGTATTTTGGTTTATATAATTAAAATAAGCCAAAATGGTCACCTTAGCTTGAAAATTAGGGTTATAAGCATAGAGATGCCCTCTAACTTTGGAAAAATTAGAGAACATGGCCTCTATCATGAGGAACAAACCCACAAATTTTCAAGCCATGGTGAAATTTTTTAAGATATGGAGAATTAAAATACCACAAAGATTATTTAATTTATTAAAAATCAATGAGTCAAAAAATAATTTTTATTTTGATTCCACATTACTCTCCTCTGTTCACTGAGCAACATGGTATTTTTCTTTTATTTTTTTAATTTTTCTAGAGAAAGATATGGATTTTTGAAGTTTAGGCATTTAAAATAATTCAAAAATCCCTATTTCTCTACTTATCCACGCGATGTTGATTGGATCCTATGCACCTTTGAAAGTACACGAGGCGCTCCTCCATTTGATGCCACCATCACCCTCAACTGCCATGCAAACCTCGCTTTATGCACCATGGATCTATCTGGCTTGATCTCCTATGTCCATTATATACACGTGCGATCAGACGGCTCTCCGTTATTGTCCCCAAATGACCTAACCCGTGAGCCATCATACTAAAACCTTAGGATCTTGGCCTAGACTCAACCAAATCACATGGGGTTTGTTTCTAAACCTTCATCTACTCTACTCAAGAAGAACACATCTTTATGGTTTATAAGTATAAAATACAGTAAATACATATGGATGGTCGAAACAAGCTCAGTTTAGGGTTGGAGTTCAATACCTTTTTTTAAGAGGGGAGGCCTCAATCAAATGGTTGTGTTGTGGTAACTTTTCAATCAAATGGTTGTGGTAACTTTGATTGGTCCCAATGAACCTCCAGATGAAGTCCCAAGCTTTGGTGAATGGTCTAGGTTTCTCTTCGATCAAGCTCGATTTCAAGTGTTGGTCTAGAGCTAGGTTAGAGGCTGTTTAAGAGGGGGCTTTTAAGGGGGATCAACTTCTTTCACTGTGCGGATAATGTATACACAATTAATTGGTGTTTGACTCATTGTGGAGGTTTGGAGAGATCTGCCCTAATTTTGGGGCAAATTTCAGTGAAGAAATTGGCTCTGTGGCGTGGCTATCAGTGGTTGAGAGCAAGGCGATTGCACTTGGGATGGTTTAGAGAAGCTCTGGTGAGATTTTGGCAGAGTTTCCTTAAGGTTTCAAGCACACCTTCTTTGGCTGTGGAGAGCTCCATTTAAAGCCATGGCTACCTTGTGGAGCTCAGGGCTTGGAGTTGGGTGCTAAAGCTTGTTGACTTTGAGGGAGGAAAGGCTCTAATGGTTAATGGGAGTGAGTCAAGTCATGGAGGTTCATTTTTTTTATTTTTCGCCACTTGAGGCTCCCTTGGGATGGTTGTTTCTGGTAGCTGAAGAGGTGGCTGGCTAGGGTTCATTCACTTCTTGGGTCAGGGAGGTCAGAGGATGATTAATGATGGTGAACCCCTAAGGGTAAGCAATGATGAAGGAGATATTTGAGGTTAGGCTAAATATGAGGCGAAATCCCTTAAAGCAAGAGATCGTTGGTCCATATCTCATTTTGGCTAGTTTAGATGGGTTTAGCCTGGTCTATAGGGTGTGCTTAGTGGCTGTGGTGTCATCAATTTGGTGGCTTAGGCATGACTAAATTAATTTTGGTGCATGGGTCCAATTTTGGTACAAATGGCTAAAAGTTGGGTTTGGTTTAAGCTAGTAATGACTTTGAGCCCAATTGATTGATCAATATTGTGTATATGATTGTTATAAAGATTTTTGGTGAAGGATTGAAATGATTTTGAGTTCAATTGGAAGCTCAATTTGAAGGATTTTAGGCTTTTGGTTAATTTGAGCGTGTTGGAATAGACTTGGGTCTAGATTAGGCTAAGGTTGGGTGAGGTTCAAATTGATTGTTTAAAATGGTCTATACGAATGTCATAAAGAATTTTAACCATAAATTGGGTGTTAATTTCTGGGTTAAGGCATTCAATTTGGTGGAATTTGGAGACATAGCCAATTTGGGGAAAATTTGGGGATTTTTGGATTTAGGTTGAAATTAAATGAAATTAAGGCTTCAACAAGGCCAATTGAAAGTTCAATTTGATGTGTATGATTATTATGAAGAGTTTAGGACTCAAATTGGGGCAAAATGAGAAGGCTATGGGGTTCAATTTGGTGGGATGGGGTTTAACTTGGATCAAAATTGAACTCAAAGAGTAGGCCAATTAGGCTTGGATTTGGTCTAAATTACTCATATGAAAGGTAAATTTGAGTTTAGAATTTAAATTGAGGGAAATTAGAACAAAATTAATGGACATTTAAGGTGAATTTGGGGAAATTTAGCCCTTAAAGGCAATTTGGGGATTTTGGTCAAAATGGTCAAATTAGCCAACTTGGGTTTAATTGGAGGGTCCAAATTGGTTTTGAAGATATTTGAAGTGATTTTGCAGGTTTTGGGGAAGTTTGGTGTGCCAAGGCTATTTTTATAATTTTGGCAATTTTGGGGGTATTTTGGTAAATTTGGCATTTTGTGGTATTTTTAGGTAATTTGGGTATTTTCAAATGATTTTTGAACAAAATTCGGTATTTTTGGGTGAAATTGGGATTTTTTGCAAAATTTGGGATGTTGGAGTGTTTAGGTAATTTGCGTAGGTTTGGGGGTAAAAGGCCAAGCTCGGTATTTTTAGTAGAATTGGGATCCCCATTTGGGTCCTCTATGTACTAGTCTTAGCTAAACTCTAGCCTAGGGCTAGTGGATTTAGGAGGCCATCTACATGAGTCTCCCAAAGGATTAAGGGATCCAAGTCAACCATTTTCGGGTTTTAGGATTATGAGTGAATATAGGTGATAGTGAGTGTAGTGAGTGAACAAGCTCCAAACCAACACCCAAATTCAACCCTAAGGTCAATCAGTCCTATGGGGGCTCATCTTGAGCTCCCTCATACTGACCCCACCTACTAAGTGCTAGAGGTTAGGACAAATATGTGGAACTTCAAGGTTAGCAAGGAGGAGTTTAGAAATTCTAATGGTGAGGGTTCCTTTCTAGTTTTCTAGGAATAGTCAATAGGAAAGTCTTATCGCTAGATCATAGGCTACTAAAGAGGGAAAACTAAACCTCAACCAAAAGTGAGGTCAACAAACAGACCCCCAATAGGTGTGGTGTGCTGGGCAAAACACACCGCGTGTATTGGCGTTGACAGACGAGACCAACAAAACCAATACACACTCCTAAGTTAGCTGACATAGTAGTATAGAAATTGAGTGCTAGTTGTTTCCACTAAGGAATCAGCAAGTGAATATTTGATCAAAATCAGAAGGTAGAAACTATCGCTGGGGATTGGAGAGTGGGTTTCAAATTGTCAAGACTCAGGTGTTTATAGAGGATGGGAATCAATATGTAGGTGCTGACCCGAGGTGAGAGTCAAAATTTAAGTGTTAATCTTAAAAGAGAGTCGAAAGTTAGGGACCAACCTCAAAATGAGGGAATTAGAAGTTAGGGACTGATTCGAAAATGTGAATTAAAATTTAAGGATCAAATCTCAAAAAGAAGATCGGAAGTTAGGGACTGACCTCGAAACGGGGGGAATCAGAAGTTAGGGACTCGTTCCGAATTGAGAATTGAAATTTAAGGATCAAATCTCAAAAAGAGGATTGAAAGAAAAGAGGATTGAAAGTTATGAAAGTTAGGGACTGACCTTGAAACGAGGGAATCAGAAGTTAGGGACTAATTCCAAAATGAGAATTGAAATTTAGGTATCAATCTCAAAAAGAGGATCGAAGTTAGGGACTGTCTTTGATATGAGAACCAGAAGTTAGGGACTGATTCCAAAATGAGAATTAAAATTTAAGGATCAAATCTCAAAAAGAGGGTCAGAATTTAGGGATTGACTTTGAAAGGAAGGAATCAAAAGTTAGGGACTGATTCTGAAATGAGAATTGAAATTTAAGAATCAAATCTCAAAAATTGGATCAGAAGTTAGGGACCAACCTTGAAACAAGGGAATTAGCAGTTAGGGACTAATTCTAAAATGAGAATTGAAATTTAAGGATCAATCTCAAAAAGAGAATCAAAAGTTAGGGACTATCCTTGAAATGAGGGACTCAAAAGTTAGGGACTGATTCCAAAATAAAAATTGAAATTTAGGGATCAATCTCAAAAAGATGATTGGAAGTTAGAGACCATCATCGAAAAGAGGGAATCAGAAGTTAGGGACTAATTTTGAAATGAGAGTTGAAATTTAGAAAGGGTTTGTGATGTTGAAACCATAAATATGTGTCATGTGATAATGTTAACATTGGTGTGGAAGATATGTGAAATTTTGTGAGATTTGGTGCAGATAAGGACTGTCGTGCTGCGCGAGCAAAGAGTAAGAGACCCCAAAATCAAGAGAATCAACTCAACAGATTTATTTTTCTTTTCTTGTTGTTTTTATCACATTTAATTTTCAAAATTTGTTTTCTAAAATTTAATTTTCGTTGGTTGATTAAATTTTTTAATAGAATTTTTTATTTGAACTTTATTATTAAGTTTTCGTTGTTTTGTTCTTTGTTCATTGTAGTTTGGAACCAACGTATGGCTTCGTGGCTTTTATTCATCGTATAAAAGGGCAATTGAGCAAACAGACAAAATTTTTAGAAAAGATTTCACTAATCTGCTTCAACAAGTGTTACAGATTGAGTGTAGTCTAGAGCCTCAAAAGGTATAATATGCTGAATGCATCAAAGTACATCTGAAAATGTCTCATGTTGGGTACATATCATAAGCTCACCATATCTGATACATATATCATAATATCTACTTTGTTGAATTATAGTGCAAAAAGGTGTCTCATGAGTGTCCATATCTAGTGTGGTGAGCTCCTGATCGAGCTGACCTGCTAAACCATGCTCCAGGACAAGAGTTCCCTTGCATGTGTTTAGAGGTGTAACCCTCTTATAACTCATATGGTAGTAGTTCTTCCAACTCCAGATCTGGTTAAAATCAATATGGCATTTTGCTTTCATCCATCCTTCGTAAAGTTACTGACACCCTACAACGTCGTACCCCGGGAATGCAGTGTTTAGCAATGTCTGCTCCATTTCCTTTATGAACTAGCATTGAACCCACAAGTAGCAGAACTTTCACGGATCCTTTATACTTGCTGGGGCGAATGACATCTATTTCCCTTCCAAATAAAATGTTGCTTTTGCTCATAAAAGAGACCGTGCAGAAAGGTCTCACAAAGTTGTGATGGTCAATATGCGAGGGTATGCAGTCACCCTCATCATATATATTTATGATACAGCTGTTGGGAATACAGTTGGCTAGGAGTATGCTCCATCAGACCATTCTCTTCATCATCCATTTTATCATGGGAGGTAGTGGGTCCACTTCATCGTATCTCAAAATCCCCAGTGGATTCCCTTGTCTGTCTTAGGTGAAATTGTAACAACAGCCACATTGTATATTGATCCTACCCTTTCCCCGCATCCATTTGCGTGGCTCAGAATAAGTTCTTTCCATCAGAAGGACTACTTGGCCTCTGTCTCCTAGATAAAAGATGCAGTCGAGAATACTTCTTTCATCACTTTTCGAGAAGACCCTCGTGTAAAACTCCAAGCTTTCTAGCATATTGATGAATTTTCCTTGAACTTATTCAAAAAATTCAAATTCCCTTTTGTTTACTTTACTCATCTTATAGTATTCTATCGTGGAGACGATCGGCGAGGATGCTCCCTCATTTCAACATCGGTACGAATCCAAGCTGGTGTTGTCTCTATCTCCAGCGGAACATATGACTCTGTGTTCAACGGGATATATGGCTCTGTATCCAATGGGATATACGACTCCTCCATCGGGTGATCAGCGGTCTGAAATTCATCGTCAGTGGATGCGTACTCCTCCAAAGTACTGTAGCACTTTAGGTGAAGGATGTTGCAGTCTGAGCACTCTACAAATGCCCCTGTAGCTGGTATACGTGTAGGTATCTCGGTGTTGCATGTTGGGCAACCCGTACAAATAACATCTAAAATTTGTGGTTTCTCCGGCTTTGTACCGAACTCAGACTCATCGTTAGAGTGTTTTAGACTACTTTTGGTTTTAATTGAGACTTGTTGTTGGTTTGACAATGATTTCTACTTTTAAACTAAAGTATGAATTTCTTTTCTCCATGGATTTTGAGTAGTTTTTTTAAAATGATAAGTAATTAAGTGTTGGATGGAAGTTGTGAGAAGTATTGATCTTTAATGTTGGAAGAAGTTGTGATGATTTAAATCCATGTGCTTCATTTACTTCTTGATTTGGCAAATCCAGATGTTAAAATCTATTTTGAGAACATGTAAGAACCGGGCTGGTATTGTCGCAGTCAAAAATTGAAAAGAATCACATGAGGTTGTATGAATGAGAATGCAGTTCATATGATGGAGTGCAAATAAATAGGAAAATATTCATTGAAGGCTGTAGAGTTAGAGGACTTTAAAGTGACAGGTTTAAGCCCCAACTTGGTTTATTGTTTTAGGTTTTGATACAAGAATGTTAGCCCCGAGGTGGAGGGAATCGAGGGAACTATAGAGTGAGAGCTAGTAACTTTGCTGCCCAGCGAGTCATCAAAACTATTCAAACTTTAAATTAGTCAATGTTCTAAAGAACTATTCAAACTTTAAATTAGCCAATGTTCTTTATAGCATCTCTAGTAAGGGTAAAGAATATTATTACTCCTATTTGGCATAGTACAATATACATGCTTCCACAACATAATTCCTATAATTATTATTGATTCATGATAATGAGAAAGATATTTTCATATTTAGTGCTTTTATTCTACAAAAACTCATGTTATCTTTTTATGTTTCTTTTATTTTTATCAAAATATTAAAATTACCAAAAATATTTAAAAATTTTTAATTGTGAAAGCGTCTTTAGTTTAAATAATTACCTTTTTTAAAAATAGAAAGTTTTCTAAAAAGTGCATATTTTATATCTTCCCCGTGGGTTCGATATTCAGGTCTTAATCAAAAATTCCTATATTACTTGATAACGATTCATATACTTGCGTAGTATCCCAATATAAATTAAAAGTTAAATTCTTATTTTTCTTCATGATCAAGTTTTTGGTTTTGTTGCAAAGAAAATATAAGTAAAATAAGAAAATATAAGTAAAAAATATAATCAAAATTATTATTATATTGTTGCATATAAGGAGTTATCGGGGATTAGCTCCTTTTGTGTAGACCTTTTCCACGAAAATGGTTCCTTCCAAGTTGGCTCAAATTTTCCACCTATCTTATGACATGCAAGAATAGGCCTTTTGAGCAAGAGTATGAGATCACTAAGTCTAAATGTACTTGGGCGGACCAATTTGACATGATCTTGTACCAACTTCGCTTGATAAAGCTCCAAATGTTGTTGAGCTTCTAGTCATTTTCCTTCAAGCTTTTCCAATTCTTCAAGTCTGAGTTTTGCACTTTCTTCTATTATCAGTTGATTGGCAACATCGACTCTGAGAGATGGCATCTGAACTTCTAACGACAGTACGGCCTCGGACCTGTACACAAGCATGTTGGGTGTATACTGAGTGAGAGTCCTGAACATCGTCCGATAGGCCCATAAGGCTTATAGAAATTAGTTATGCCAATCTCTTTTGTTTTCCTCCAATGTTTTCTTAAAAATCTGTACCAGTGTTCTGTTGAAGGCCTCAACCAAGCCACATTTGCCCTAAGATAGTAAATTAAAGATAGTAAATTATAGAGTATCTCCATTCTATCTCATGTCGTTTGACAAAATTGTTGATTTTTGTGCTCACGAAGGTTGTCCCATTGTCGTAGATTATTCTACGCGGAACTCCAAGACGGTAGATGACTTGACTTTAGAAGAACTAAAGGACGTTCTATGTCATAACCTTTCGTAACAGCACTGCCTCTGCCCATTTGGAAAATTAATCTGTAGCTGCAAGTATGAATCTGTGTCCTTTGGAAGATGGAGGGTCTATCAGACCTATTATGTTCGTTCCACAACACTCAAATAGCCACGAGGCAACTATTTGGTGTAGCACATTTTGAGGTTGGTGCAAGACCACCCCATGCACACCCCATGCACTTGACACTTGACACTAGTGACATCTTCTGGCTGTATCCATGCAATTGGACATCATTGATGGCCAATAACATTCAAGTCCCTTGATCTTCATTTTCATCAACGGCCATGACTGGTGAGCGTGACACATTCCGGCGTGTACTTCTTTCACAATATTTTGTTCTTTTATTCTGCTTAAACATCATAGCCACATATGATCAAATGATCTTCTATAGAAGACATCACCTATTAAAGCATATGACATAGCCCTTTTTGTGATGTGGTGTGCTACTGACTTGTCCTCCGGCAGCTTTCCAGTATGCAAATATTCTATTAGTGGCTTACGCTAATCTTCATTATTATCAGCAACTGCACTCATCACTTCTTCTCCTTTTTCAAGCTTGTGTAGATTTTTGAGGTTGATTCAAGATAAAACTTGTCTTCATTGTATTGTAATATCAATGGAATCCTTCGAGGGACATGCCAGCTCCTTAGCAAGTTTTGCTAGAGCGTCAGCATTAGCATTATCTCCCCTAGGGATCCGATAGAAAATTACATTGGGAATTTTCTCAAATAGCTTCATCATGTACTGATAATATTCAGCTAATCTTACTTTCAAAATCTTGTATCGTCCGGCGACTTGTTGGATGACGAGTTGTGAGTTGCCATAAATGGCAATGTAGGTTATATCTGTCGACATTGCTAACTACACCCCAGTGATTAAGGCTTCATATTTTGCTTTGTTCTTGGTACATGGCTCTGTCAGGTGATTGTCAGGTGATAGGAGAATCTTAGTCTTAGCATACCCTTATCTTGTGTGATAAAGATCAAATTGATTCCTGCTTTGCCTGGTATAACTGTGCATGATCCTTTGTCTCTTATGGCCAATGAAGCTCCGTCGAAATACATCTCCCAGCATTGCGCACTAGAGAATTCCATTTGTAATGTCTGTTCATCTGGTAGATCTTCAATAAGGGGGGACCCAGTTGGAAGTGAGTGTGCAGCGAGGATGTCTGCTAAAACTTGTCCCTTGATAGCACTGAGGGGAACAAAAGTTATATCAAATTGTAATAAAATCATTGATCAATATGCTAGACGTCCGAAAAGTGTTGGTCGGGTCATCAAATTATGCAATGGATTAACTATTGAAATTAGGGTGATCTTATGAGAAAGCATGCCATGTCTAAGCTTTTAGGCGGTAAAAATTAAGGTCAGACATTGCTTCTTAATAGGTGGATACCATATCTTTGTCGGTATTAGACAATGACTCAAGTAGTAGAGTGTATTTTCTTTACCCTCATCATTGACTTGGGCTATTAGAGCTCCAAGAGAGTCATCAAAGGCTGCGGAATAAAGTATCAATGGTTTTTCAAGGATAGGTGCTACCAAAATAGGAGGTGTCATTAAATATTGTTGAACATCCTCAAAGGCCTGCCGACATTTCTCTTCCCAAATAAATTTTGGCATCCTTTTTAATTAATGCCGAGAAGGGCTCACACCTACCTTAGAGATTAGAAATAAAGCATCTCAGATATGTCAACTTCCCTTGGAAAGAATGTAGTTGTTTCAAGGTTTTGGGTGGAGGCTTTTAGAAGATAGATTTAATCTTATCTGGGTCGATCTCGATTCCTTGAAGATGCACAACGTATCCTAGAAATTTCCTAGACGTAACGCCAAAGGCACACTTTAAGGGAATCATTTTAAGGTCATATCATCATAACCGTTTGAACACGATCCTCAAATCATACAAAAGGGCCTATTTTTTATTTACTCTTGATGACCAAATGATCCACGTAGCATTCCACGTGGTTGTGAATGAGCTCATAAAAAATATTTATCATAGCTCGTTGATATGGTGCTTCGGTGTTCTTCAATCCAAATGACATCACTGAGTAGCAGAAAATACCGATAGGTGTCCTAAAGGTTGTAAGTACTGCATTTTCTAGAGCCAACTTGATTTGATTGTACCCGAATGATCCATCCATGAAGGAGAATTTCATGTGTCAAAGCGATGTCCACCAGTATTTCTGGTATCGGCAATGGAAATTCATCTTTTAGACATGCTTTGTTAAAATCTCTGAAGTCAACACAAACACGTATTTGTCTTTTTTTCTTCTTAATAGGTACAATTTTAGCTAACCACATAGGGTATTACTCTTCTCTTAGAAAGTTAGCATCTATTAATTTCTTTACCTCGGTGATGACTTGTTGCTCTATTTCGAGGCACATTCTTCTTGGAGTTTTTTTTACTGGGGTCATATTTTTGTCAACCCCGAGCTTATGAACTGCAACCTCTATTGATAGTCTTGGCATTTCATCATAACTCCATGTGAAGCAATCTTTGAAATCTGTTAATAATTTTATCAATTGTAAAAATTGTTCATCTTTGAGTAAAGAACTTATAAATATAGGTCTGGGTTGTTTCCCTGTCCCGAGGTTAATTTCCTTCAATTCATTGACAGTTGACTAGATCGTTTTTTTAAATTCTAGTGGCGCATTTTTTATTAGCTGATCAGTGGAGTCATCCTCTATATCGCGACAGTCCTCTTCTGAATTGCTAGTAACAATCATACAAAATTCTGAATCATCGACTGGTCTGACTATACCAAATCTGGCACCCTCTTTCGAGTTGAGAGGTTGACTTTTAATACTCCATAATATTTTAAGAAGCTGTAACTTACGTTTTGGTATTTGTTTTAGCAAATGCCCTTGTTGAATTAACTTTTGCACACAAGGTGAAAAGTAATCAAAAGGCAATTCCACTAATTCATTAGGATCTTCATTCAGATTTACATGATTTTCAGGATTAGTAGAAGTAGAAGCATGATAAAATTTAATCAGCTTTGAACCAGCGCTATTGACCTCCTTGACCTCTAAACTCTCGACCTTTTGAGGGAGAATCAGAGTAAGGGTTATGGCGTTCACATAGTGGTTTATCTGATCAAACATTGTCTCATATTCACTTTTCTCCTTGTCTTCTAAGGATATCTCGTATTGTGGTTTCTTCTATTTTGTCATCATTATTTCAGCTTCAGAACTATCTTTATCACTAATATTGATGGTCGGCCTAGTCCGGTCAACAATTAAGTTGGTTCTTGCTCGTCCACATCCCCAGGCTCGACCTCGGGTGAGTGAACTAAGAGAACCCCCACCAACTTTTCTCAATAGAGTGGTGGATGATCGTTGAAGCAGAGTTGAATGGCCTTGCCATTGTACTTCTTCTGAATCTTCATTTTTATTGGTCACAATCTCATGAGAGAAGACAGTTTTCCTTAGAGGTGCGTAGTAGGCGACATCTTCGTGGATGCCAACTTCATGAACTGAAAAAGATTGTAAATCTCCTTTGATACATTGTTCTTGTCCTTCTTTGCAGTACTTGATGCACTGGTGTAGGGACGATAGAACCATGTTGTGTTCATGAATCCATGGTCGACCCAGTAGAGCATTAAAAGAGGTCTCAGCGTCGTTGATATGGAATTTAGCGGTTGTTACTAGTTCTCCAATTTTCATAAGTAATGTAATTGACCTAAGGGCTCTTTCTTCCCTATAGTTGAATCTTCTTAGCATCATTTTATCGGTCATAAGCTCTCGAGCTTCAATGTCTAAATAGGTCAATGTCCGTAGGCTCATCAAGTTGCGTGATGCTCCAAGTCCTACTAAGACTTTGGACAACATAAATCTATAGATGTTAACAGAGATATAGAGCGGACGATTATGGTCGGCAGTACTAAGCAGCAAATCTTCATTTGTGAAGGTTATGCCAGGTTGTTCTTTCAATGAGCAAACTTCATCGGAAGATGTTTTGGCCAACCGGGCTAAGCAAATCTCTGGGTCAAGCAAAGTTGTAACCCAAGACTCTCTCATCTTCTTTGACAGGATTAGAGCATCATAGATGCTTAATTTTGTCGGCAACTTCCTAAGATGGCCTAGCACATTGTAATCCACTTTGTATGATCCTTAAATTTTTTCTTGATTATGTGGTTCTTCCACTTTCCACTGGTGGAGGTGGAGACTGGTGGAGGTGGAGATAGCTCTTCTTAAGTTACTATTTGCTTTCCTTTATCCACTGGAGCTTTTCTCAAGGGTAACACTCTCCCGGTCCTTAAGTTCACTTCTATAATTTCTTCTTCTTGAGATACCATTATTGAATCTTCTAGTGTTTCTTTTTGGTAAAAAATATCTAAGTTAATGGCGAGTGATGCACCGTGGCACTAGAGGTTTGATTCTTCACTCCCGATGATGTCTTAGGTGGTATTGTTGATGCCTTCTTCAGTCTTGTCAATGAGTTCATCGCACTCGAGTACAATTTTAGGATCATTTCAGGAATCGAGATCAAGGCTAGATTGGTCAAAATCAATTATGTTATCACCAGAAATAGTTAAAACGTAGCCGAAAGTGTAATCATTATATTCACAAGTCCCTAGAGGGGTAAAAATATAATCATACAAGGTCATGGGTTCGAGAATTTTCTTTCCCAAATTCGACACAACTAATCTAGTAGAGGCAGGTCCTGTCCTATCCTCTATGCTATCAGTCTTTGTGGTGGTGTTCTTCTTCTTCTTCTTTGACGATGATGGATCTTTTAGAAAAATCTTCATCTCGGGTTTTGCAGGCTGAAGCTCTGAACGAGAGTTTATTTTGAAGTAGACTGGATCTGGTTCAGGACCCTCTTGGACGAGTTGATCCAAACTATAATCCATTCATCTTTTCTAGTATATGGGTCAATCGGAGAGATTGGCTCAGCCGAAATCATATTTATGGAACCTTTTTCAAGTTCTTTTAAATATTCTTTCAGGATAATTATATTTACTTCTTTAAGATTTTTCTTGAGCCAATCCTTGAAGATAAAGCATTCTTCTATAATGTGTCCAAGCAATCTGTGATATTGGCAATAATTTGGTTTATCCTTCTTGTCAACCTCTTTGGGTTTCTTTGAATTTGGTAGTCTAAACTCAGGCTTCTTCATCAGACTTCTGAATATTTTGGGTATGGCTTCATATTTAAAGGAGTACACCACTTTTTGTCGTTATGCCAAAGATATTCTCTTATTCTCTGCTCGGTGTGACTGTTCCTGAGGCGGTCGCTGGCTAGACTGGTCATATTGTTATGTCTATTTTTGAGCTTGTTGTGATGATGACTGATGAGGAATTTCTGTATGTGTCATCACTGGTTGCTTTCCTTTATCGATAGTTGCCACTATTCTTGATTTCTTTTCAAATATTCTGGTTGCCTTAGATTTCTCATGAGAATCCATATGTTTGATTTCTTCTTAAAGACTGATGTTTTTCTAAGTAGGTTCTCGAAGGAGTTGATGGTGAGTCCCCTGAGCATGAAAGCTACTGGACCATGAATGCTCTTGATTAAAATCTATGTTGGCTCTATTTTTTTTTTTTTGGTGGGGTTTCCCCGTAAGAAGTTGTCGGTTATCGGAATTGAAATCTCGTTGCCTGCTTCGAAAGGACATTTTTTTTTTAAAAGTTTCTGTTTTGAATGAAGTCAAACTGACCCCATAATTTTCATAGTTTAAATGAAAGAGCGCTTTACCTCAAATCATGTATCTATCCTGAAGGATGAACACAAGAATTGAGGGTGAGACACGATCAAATAAACTAGAGAAAGTCATGACATCCGTTTG
>NW_018237276.1:0-773 GCF_001263595.1 Phalaenopsis equestris | reverse complement strand
GATTTGGTACAGTTGGACCAGTCGATGATTTTGAATTTTGCAAGGTTTTTACTGGTGAATCAAAGGAGGATTGCCTCGATGTAGAGGATGAATCTACTGATCAACCAATAGAAGTTGCTCCCCCATAATTTGAGGAGGAAATTAAATCTACTATCGATGAATTGAAAGAGATTAACCTCGAAACTGACGAATGACCCCGACCTACGTTTATAAGTTTTCAACTTGATGACGAAGTATCTACAGAATTGGTCAAACTATTAACAGAATTCAAAGATTGCTTCGCATGGAGGTATTATAAAATGCCAGGACTGTCAGCAGAGGTTGTAGTCCATAAACTTGGGGTGGACAAGAATATAACCCCAGTAAAATGGGCTCCCATGAGAATGCGCCTCGAAATAGAATAACAAGTCATCGCCAAAGTGAAAAAGTTGATAGACGCCAACTTTGTTAAAGAAGAGCAATACCCCACGTCGTTAGCCAATATTTTACCTGTTAAGAAGAAAAAAGGAAAGATCCGAACTTGTGTTGATTTCAAAGATTTGAACAAGGGATGTCCAAAAGACGAGTTTCCACTACGTATACCAGAGATGATGGTGGATATCACTTCAACACATGAAGTTTTCTCCTTCATGGATGGATCATCGGGATACAACTAAATCAAGATGGCTCCCGAGGATGCAGCACTTATAGCTTTCAGAACACCGATTGGAATTTTCTGCTACAAGGTGATGTCGTTCCGCCTAAAGAATGCCGGAGCAACATATCAGCGTGCA
>NW_018237275.1:1126-6215 GCF_001263595.1 Phalaenopsis equestris | reverse complement strand
TCGTAGTTGATTGCCATGAAGGCTGTACTCGCGCGATGATTGTTGTAGACAGCAGTCATAGCAACAGCTTGTTCTATAGGCAGTAGTTCAGTGTCATGGTAGTAGTTGTCAAGTGGCCTACACATTATTGTTTCAGGATTGCCGGTTGGTCATAAAGGCCGTAGTAAGAAGCTGTGCACCACGTAGTTTGCAGTTGATCAACATAGGTCATAATGGTGAGCTCATGATATTTGCAGGCCATAGGGATTAGAATATGGAGCTGTAGAAGCTGTGAACCACATAGGATGTAGTTAGTTATGTAAGCCGTAGCGGTGAGATGTATCGACATTTGTAGGCTGCGATGGTCGATACATAGTTGTGAACCGCATGGACCATAGTTGGTCACATAAAGCTGCAGTGGTGAGCTATGAGGATGTTTGTTGGCCGAGGGGGCCGAAGTCGAAAGCTGCACGAGTCGTGAACCATGCAGTATGTAGTGGGTCGCGTAAGTCGTAGTGGTGAGCTATGATGATGTTTTGTGGGCCACGGGGGCCGAAGTGGAGCTACACGAGCCGTGAACCACGTAGGTCATAGTTGGTTATGCCGGTTATAATGGTAGGTTGTGGTAATGTTCGTAGGCCACAGGGCGCTTGAGTCAGGAGTTGCACAAGCTGTGAACCACATATGTTGTAGTTAGTCACGAAGGGTCGTAGTGATTAGTTGTGGTGATATTCGTAGGCTGTGGGGGCCCGAATCAAAAGTTGGACAAGCTATGAGCCACATAAGCCGTAGTGGTGAGCTGTGAAGACATCTGCAGGCTACAGGTGTCGAAGTAGGGAGCTGCCATAGTTGGTCACACAAGCTGTAATGTTGAGCGGTGGCAACATTCGTAGTCTTTGAAGGCATGAGTCGAGAGTTGTACGAGCTATAGACCACGTCGGTTGTAATTAGTTGCATAAGCCATAATTTGACTATGAACCACAGCAGTTGTAACTTTTTTTTATCATTCTGCTCGTTAAGTGGTCGAATGAGGATTGAAATGACAGATGTTGCGATTAATCCCTGTCAAGATGTGTGTTTATCCTAACAGACACTTATTTTATTTACTTTACCATTAATATTATTATTTATTAGTACTATTAATCTTTTATACTTTTATTAAAATTTTAGTTATTACAATTTCCCCTCCTTATAAAAAATTGTCCTCAAATTTTGAAAAGAGTTAAAATACAAATAACATATCTCAAATAAAAATTTGTGGATGTCTTTTTTGCATCTCAGAAACTTTTTACCAAGTGGCATCATTTTTGACTAGTGCTTCCATAAAATCTTCACAAAAGAATTCCCTTTGTTCCACAACTTCTTCAAATCATAATCCAGTATTCTTTTAAGCTCCTCAACATAAGTCAAATCTAGTTGAATATCAACAGAGTCAGTTATCACCCTGCTACTAGATTCATATGCAATATACATTCTCAGTGAAGAAATGTAGAAAATATTACGCACTCCCTGCATATGAGCTCGTAAAGCCAATATGTATGCTACCTCCCCAATCCTCTCCACAATCTCAAATGGACCGACAAATCTAGGGCCAAATTTATAGTAAACTTGCTCAAAATCATGTAGTAGGCCAAGCAAATATTTACTAAAATTTTCACCGAACTCTCAAATTACTTTAACACTACCCTAAATAATAACAAATTTATCAGTGTCCACCACATGAGTGGGATGATCAACACATTCTTGGGAGATCATCTTACGCTGGGATGGTAAATGAACTTATGCACTAGATGAATAAGTCAAACTTGGCTCATTTAATACGTGTACATTAGTAAATAAACAAATTTGATTTTTTTTTATAACTTGAAGGTTAAATTATCAAAATTGAACATCAACCAACTCATTTAATATTGTTCATGAACAAGCTCTTTTGTTATGCATTTTTTAGGTTGTCAATATCATTTTTGGTACTTTAACTTGACACAGAAATAAATCATTTCAAAATTGAATGTCTTCCATGATATGCTAACACATCCTATTGCATTTATTTGTGAATGCAAATAGGTAATAAACAAATAAAAGAAATAGAGTTAGGAGCTTTTGACATTACAAGATTAGATGCTAGCTTTTATAATCATGTTCAACACTATTTATTCAAAATACTTGTTTTATAAAATCTTTTGTACTTTGAAAATTATGTAAGAAATCAAGGATGTTCCATTATTCTTAAAGATAAAATAAATTATTTTAAGATTTTTATGTCAAATACATAATGCATAATAATTATTTTAATATAATTTTCTAATATTAATGTGTGATATGAACAATTGATTTTTCATAATAATTAAACATAGGATTAAAATTAGAAATATATTTTTTCTTGAGAAATTTACTTACATACATGTACATCATAAAGACGTCTACACTATATTATATAAATCTAACAATCTAGAAGTGAATAATAAGATGGAGTTGGATTTAGAGTAAAGGAATCACGAGGCCTACCAAATTGGATGAGCTAAGACATGTGAACCAAATCAACTAGGCCAAAATAGGCCGAGCCAAAAGGGGGATAGGAAGATGATCGATAGATCCAAATGAAAATTATTCAAGCAGAAATGAGAAGAGAGCATTTGTACCATCAACTGCAAAAAGGCCAACTCGACGTCGATGCAGCAGCTTATCTTGTAGTAGAGTCTATCCAATGGAAGAGCTTAGCCATCAAACAGAGAGCCAAACTCCTTGCCATAGATTAAAGATAGTCAATCAAGCTGGATCCGTCAACTGAACTCTACTGACTGAGATAAGTTGACCGAGTTCACCCAATTAAATCATTTAACTGAGCTTAGTCGGTCAAGCTTGTAGGTAACAAAATGATATGACAGCGTTTGTAAAATATCAAAAATATCCCAAGATAAAAACTTTTCAAATAGTGATAAAAAATGTAATATCATCATCACACCACACTCTCTACAAAATAGGGGAAGCATTTAATGAAGAAGAGACCACTCATTAATGTTCATCTCTATCTCACTCACATTATCAGTGTTTTATTCATTTGGTGTGATTCAGGGACATGCATAAATTTATATATTTAATATGCAGAATTATATATTTGCTTATGCGAAAATTGTTAAAATAGTCATCTATTTTTTTTTTTTTTTTATGAAGACTCATTTTAGTTAGAGTTTTTAGGAGTGCCAAATTAGTTCCAATACTATTTTAATAGGGGCTGGAATTAGTAAGGATCATTCTCTAGAACCAAAATAGTCCCATATATATAACTCGTAAGTATTTGGGTAATTTACTCATTTACTCATATACCATAAAATTTTAAATTAAATTAAAGATATCCTTAACTTATATTTATCTAAGATGAAATATATCTTTATGTTTTTAGATTTATATAAATAAATAAATAAATAGTACTAATATAAAATACTTAAGAGTTTGTCACATATATATCAATATGTGAAAAAATTATTACATCAGGACTCCGCATGCAGAGCTGCTTGTGAAATTCAATCTAGAGTTGATACGTGGAAAGTCGGGACCCACCTCCATAAAAAATAAAAAAAAGTAATGAAAACGCGCGACCCGACCTGACTGTGTTATTGATGTGTTATTGAGTTGATTTTGAGATAGTATTATTCTTTAAACAATAATACCAATAACACATGAATAACACGAAAAATATTACTTCAATAACACAACAATAACACACCAATAAAATATTAAAAACGCGCGACCCGGCTCGACCGCGTTATATGAATATTCCTTTCACGTTATTCTTAATATTTTTCGCGTTCTTCACGTGTTATTGATGTTATTGAGGTGTTATTCATGAGTAACACACCAATAACACATTGAAAACATGAAAAATATTCACTGACATGAATAACACCTCAATAACACCCCAATAACACATGAATAACGTGAAAATATTTAGAATAACACATGAATAAAGTGTTATTGGTGCACGTTTTCAGTCTTATTTTCATTTTTTTATGCAGGTGGGTCCTAGCTTTTCCCGTGTCAACTCTAGATTGGACTCTGCAAACAGCTCTATATGTGGAGTCTTGATGTAATAATTTTTCCTATATGTGAGTGCGTGTGTCACCTACCGTGATTATTTGATTGACAGAGGTTGTAAGTCCTCCTGGGTCACGAATTCGATCTCGCCTATGTACAAAATGGAATTCTTATGCACAAAAATTTGGTCAGGAGGCTTGTCTAATAGCATTTGGCCAATAACATATATATATATGATTAGAGTACAAGACATTGCTGACTAATGCCATACATTACCAATACGACGGCTATGCCTTATGCTTGGGTGATGATACTAAATCCTAGTATTAGGAAGCATCTTTAAAGAAGATATTAACGGGAGCCTTGGTTGGCCTTTGTGGCTTCCTCAAATTGCTATTTTCACTGTGATTTGTCCAAGTAATCTCCTCAAGAAGGACGACATAAATTGGACCAACTTTTACAACAGACATGCTCAATTCAGCCACTTAGACAGGTGAGCTGGATTGAACGAGATAACAATCAATTAAAATATAGTATAGGGCACTCAAATCAAAGATCATGTTCCATCTTATTTTTAATATCAAAGGTCATTATAGAAATTCAATACATATTTTTATTTTTTTCAAATTAATAATAATTTAATCGCGACACCTGTAATGCATTGATTTGATAGTTTAAAATACCGCCTAGGTACTTCATTTGCCACGTCATCAACGCGGAGGTATTTAGGATCCAGAAAAAAAACGGAAAAACCTCGAAGATTGCCGCATTGGAAGTATTTTTCTGTTATTTATCTCTCTTCGTTGGAAGGCCCTACGATTCTCCGGCGATCGCCGGAGATCTGTTCGCCTCTCGATCCAGTGTTCTCTCCTGTGTCCAATTAAGTAAGCGTGATAAAGACGCTCGACATTTTCGATCGTTCAATTACGCGTCAAGATTTTTTTTTTTAATTTTTTGATTTAAGCGATTTATTTTATGCAGCGTTGTTTTGAAGCTAACTTCCCGCAAGGAAACCCTCGCTCTTCTCTGTTTATATAGCAGTGGAGTACCGGACGCTTATTGGTGCCCGCATTCTCTC
>NW_018237275.1:0-907 GCF_001263595.1 Phalaenopsis equestris | reverse complement strand
GATTTTATGTTTTTTGATGTTTGATGGGTTCTTTTGCAGTCTGATGCTGGGGGTTTCGTTTTGATCTTTTATGTATTTGTTTTGGTGTGAGTTTTGTGGAAAAAAATTTCCTATGTAAGACGCACGCAGCGATGCATGCTATATCCAATCAGAAGATGCCACGTAATTTACGGTGGGCCCACTGCATTAAATTAGTAAAATAAATCAAAATAATTATGCGCGTGACGCGTTACCCGGCCTGTGGTTTAACGCGTTTGTACCATGATCTGTAACTCTGATACACCCTTCCTATATATATCCCGCGGTTGGCCTGTAGTAACCCAATTGTAACCGCACTATACTAGCCATGTACCTTTCGCGGTACAGGACCATGTAATGTGTTTGTAACCGGACTATACTCAAGATATACCTTCCGCGGTAAAACTTTCATGTAATGCGCTTATAACCGTGCTATACATGAGCATACCTTCCGCAGTAAAGACTTATGTAACGCGCTTGTAACCGTGTTATTGTAACCTGATTGTAATTTTCCCGTTATACCGCAGGTATAACGTGAATGAAACTTCGATTTAATGTCGTCGCTGCGGAAGAAGATTTATACTATGGTTGTAACTCGATTATAACCGTCATATAATCGATTTTCAAGCCCGTATAGCGGAACAACGCTTGTAACCCCATAGATTAGAGATTGTACACAGGTTGTAACTGCCATGTAACGGAGGATTATGCCCGTTCAATTGGAACCGCACGTGTACCCTGAATGTAGCTATGCTGTACATGATTTAAATTGGTGAGAGCGAAGCACGATATTTAAGCAGCTAGGTTTACTGTTTCATTGTTCTCTGACCATTTTCTCCTGCAGCGGCAGCTTCCGGCAGGTGGACCTCTTGAACTTGAAGATGGAGTA
>NW_018237274.1:0-1551 GCF_001263595.1 Phalaenopsis equestris | reverse complement strand
TAAATGCATAAGAATTGTATGCTACTTATGTAAATAATATTGATAAATTTCCAAACAATTATAAAAATTACATTTGTATAATCTTAAACTTTGATATTTACTAATATTCCTTGTGATGCTATTATAGTTTTCATGGCTATCCCGCCCCAGCTACGATTTTGTTCCACTTCGCAATCATGTGCAGCACATGCCAGGATCTCATTACCCTATATTGCATCATGTCTTATCTTACCCTATCCTTTATATGTTCTATGAATCATCATTGTTTTATTTTGGATATATTTTATAAATTTATTTTACAATTAATTTATTAAAACAAATCAATAAATTTATTTTATAAATCCATAAAATTATAATTGATGCGTGCTGGAAAATTCACGACGGTAGAGTAATGAATTATCGTCCTAGCGTTGCACGATGATTCAGCACACACTCAGATAAAAGTGAAAAAATCAGCGATGACACCAGAAGTTTTTACGTGGAAAACCCGTGAAAGGAAAACACCATGGGGTCTGGTCCAGTTATAAAAATTCACTATGAGTTGATGATTACAGAAGTTCATTGTCCCACAAACAGGAAAATGTTATTAGCTTTCCAAGTTATAATGTTGACTGATGGTCGATGGATGTCGGCGGTGATCGACGATAGTCGATGAAAATTGATGACGATCGGTAGTAGTTGATGGATGTTAGCGGTGGTTGAAGAAAGTCAGTGGTGATCGGCAGTGGTTGACATAGGTCAACAGTGGTCGACGGCGGTCGATGACGAGTAAGATGATGTTGGATTAGCTCTTTCTCAAAGCCTCAAGCTCTCTCTCAAGCTTCTCCCCCCTTCATGTGAAGAGTGGAGCTCTATTTATAGTGTTTTGGGTGCAATTAATACAGGAATATGAACCATTTTGATCGAACAGTCCAGAGAGCTTCTCTCGATCAGATGATATTTGATGGACATTTGAGTGCTTTAACAAAGTCAAAAGTGAGCAATCTCAGGCTCGTTGGATTCGCCTTGTCGAGATGCTCGATTCGACTATGAACTCGCTAGATTCGACATCTTTTGACCTTTCAAATGCCTCCGGAACTCTTCTAAGAGTAGTTTAATGATTTGATTCAGGCTTTATTTGACTCAGATTAGACTGACTTTCATATCATTAGGTCCGTCTCATCGAGCTGATCGGTTTAACTATAAGTTTGCTGAAATCAGAGCTTTGGATGACTCTTAATCGAAGTTTGAATGTTTCTTGTTAAAAAAATTGCACTGAGATTCGTGTTGGATGATAAAAATTTGTTGGTAACGTATCAATAATAATAATGTATTCGATTTAAAACATTAAAATCCTAAATAATTATTGAAAATTTACATACATACCGCTTGACTCACTGTGCGGACTCCTGACGTGACTCTATGTGCGGTGCAGAGTATTCCTGAGTTATTTTTTATTTATTTCTGGGTTATTTTCAATAATCCCGAAATAACCCATAAATAACATGCGGTCTTTATTTTTGGGTTATTTCGGGGGTTATTTTCGAGTTATTTCGGGATTATGAAAAATAA
>NW_018237273.1:0-223 GCF_001263595.1 Phalaenopsis equestris | reverse complement strand
ATTCCAATTTCGTCCCAACGAGAGACTAGATGAATAAAATTTACCAGTATTTTACCGACGAAATTGATGATTGGGAAATGCGAGAGTACGGGTATGTTAGTTTTTCTTCAACACTTTTGAATCCCGTCTCTAAATATTGGTACTTCTTCATTTCTGAGAAACTGTTATCGACAATGAAGGTTGATAAGGTTTCTAAAGAAAGCGTCATTTTGAATTACTGCAT
>NW_018237272.1:3829-5266 GCF_001263595.1 Phalaenopsis equestris | reverse complement strand
AGCATTAAAGAGATCCTAATCTCTCGGTCTTCCTTTAGGAGGTCACCGTGCCTTACCTGGAATGAAAATCATAATGTTTAAAACAGTTGTCAAAGAATTATTCACCTTTTATGATGTTGAATTCCTTTGGGACATGTGATCCCATATAATTCGTGAACTAATAAAATTTGTAAGAGACCTTGTTGAAGGTGCTAAAAAGAAGCTGAGAGATTCTCATTGAGAGTGAGAGAGAGAGAGAGAGAGTCGGAGAATTTTGTTAGTGTCCCAGATTGAAAGGTATATCCCCATTTGTCCTTTTTCTTCTTATTCTTATGCTACGGAGCATGTCTATCTGTGCAGGGGTCTAAAGAATGAAATTTAAAACTCGACTATAGGTCGTATGACATGGAGCCTAATTAGACTTGTTGTTAACAAGGCTGCTTGTGTGGATTGTTATGTTGTTAATAAATGATTAATTATGTGTTGACAAATTGGAGTTATCTTCCTTCTGTCTTGCAAATTTGTTTATCAAGCTTGGCGATGTAGCCAGGTAGTTATTGATGAGTTGGGAGCGAAGTTCCAGCCAGTTCATGCAAGTTTGGAATAAGACCTCAGGCAGTGTGAACGAGCTTGCCTGGAAGAACTCGCTTCAAGAATAAAATTTGATAAACTCATTTTAAGGAACCCGTGGGAATACTAATGTTCTTTGGAGATACCTGGGGGGTTCTTCTGGGCGGTAAGAAGCACTTGAAGTTATCACTTCTAAAAGTACGACTAACGAGTACAATTGAACTAGTCAACGCCAGGCTTTTAAGTTCATAGTTGATGGGCTCGATCTACTAAACCAATGAGACTCATTTAATATTCAGACTTTCATATTCCTTTAAAAAACTCATTCTTGGCTATAGAATTGTAACGAAATATTCAATATAATAAAAAAACTAAAAATGGCCTCTCAATTCCTTGTCAAAATTTACCTAATTGAATAACTATCCACTTAAATTATTGAAAGCTCGACTTTGAACTAATCCAAACATAAAATAACAGATTTCAAATTTATTTTTGTGATTAAAAATTTTAATTTTCTAAAAACAAATCAAACAAATCCATGAAATTGAAGATGAAAGCCATCTAAACTTAATTATTCAAACCAACAGAAAATACAAGACGGAAACCTGAATTAATGCTAAAGATTTAGGGCCCTCGATAAAAATTAAAGGTTACCGGATATTTAAAGAAAAGTAATGGCGAAAGCGAAGAAAGCGGCGTGTGGTTCGCGTCAAACGGAGACTGGATGGCCTAACCCTTACACTATCTTTACAGACTCAATAATAAAATGACTCCGACGTTTATTTTCAACCATCGATATGTGACAAATAGTAATAATATTATTAATTTTTATATTATAATAATGTTTAAATCAAAAGCATGCTGCATCAACTTTCATATATATATATA
>NW_018237272.1:2517-3448 GCF_001263595.1 Phalaenopsis equestris | reverse complement strand
ATATATATATATATATATATATCAAAGAAAATCAAAGAAGAGCAAAAATATAACTCCTAGAAGGGTTGAGTTTCAATGTAAAGGCGGAAATCATCATAGCTTAAAATAGCATCAATTCACAATATTGAGTAGAGCTCAACAAAAAACTATCAAGCGTAGAGTACGTGATGAGAAATGAAATATTTATTCTACAACCCAACAGAAAGACCTCCGAAACTCTAAAAAGAGAGAAACCAACAGCAAAGACCCATCAAGTGTAGTAAATGAATAAGCAAGTGTTGTATCTAAACTATGAGCCAACAAGAAAAGGTCAAAAGAAACGAAAGAAACAAATATAAAGTTTTAGAAGAAAGGGACATAACTAAAACTTATAAGGATCGTCATAAAAGCAGGAATATCACTTTTAAACTTTGATTCCTTTTTTTCTGCTTTTTAGTCTGGTAAATATATTGCATGAACATCTTAATAATCCTTAAAAATACTACATTTTTCTCTCATAACCTATATAGTAAGCTGCAGTCTTGATAGCCAGAAGATAAGATTTTTTATAAATTTTGCACGTGTCATTCCTGCAATATTACATCAGAAAAAATATTACATCAGTACTATGCACGTAGAGGAACATGCGTACCCAATGAAATCACGCCACGATATCCCGCGCGACGCAAAAAAAAACGGCGCAGTAACACGGGGAATATTCCTCCCCGTGTTATTCATGTGTTATTGTGTGTTATTCATGTGTTATTGTATCCTGGGAATATTCCTGGTGTTATAATAACACAATAACACATGAATAACACATGAATAACACACAATAACACAATAATAACACGGGAGAGAATATTCCCCCGCGTTACTGCGCCGTTTTTTTCTCTGTCGGGAGTATTTCCCGTGTTATTCAAGTGTTATTGTGTGTTATTCATGTGTTATT
>NW_018237272.1:0-2502 GCF_001263595.1 Phalaenopsis equestris | reverse complement strand
AATAACACAATAACACATCAATAACACATGAATAACACACAATAACACATGAATAACGCGCAATAACACATGAATAACACAGGAGGGAATATTCCTCGTGTTACTACGCCATTTTTTTTGCTCTACCGCGCGAGATGTCGTGGCGTGTTTTGATTGGCTACGCACATTATTTTTACGTGCATAGTACTGATGTAATATTTCTTCTGATAATGAACATGAAACATATTGTTGGGAGCTATTCCCATTTGGAACGCAGTAGTTAAGTAAAGCATAGATCAAGAAAATGGATGGTTATTTGATTCAACCATTTTCAGAGGACGCAATTAAGGATAACATAAATAGCTCTATGCACGTTCTTCTAAATATTAAAATCCATCCTAATAACATGTCCTTTAAGAAAAAATAGAATTACTCCAATCATAATAAGGGCAAGTTTTATAAAAAAAAAAGAAAAATACATTTTTAATGAAAATACGGATTCAAACCCTTCCAAAGACAAGCAAAATCATCGATAATAGAGATATTGCAAAAAGAATGTACATAATGATCAAGAGTAGTATTCTGTCAAGAAAACCCAAATGCCATTAAAAATAATATCACAAAGCCTAGTATTTTTATGATATTTGAACCCGTAAAGATTAAATCTCCTAACTTCTCGTATAGAGAGGTACCATAAAACCAAGTGGCCTGAAAAAGTTAAAGAAAACCCAATTTTAGTAGTCATTTTGATTAGACCTTTCTATGAAGTAGAAATAAAAGAATGGGTGTTATACTAAATAAAGCCATAATGGTTAGAACACTAATTAGAAAGGTAAGAATCGAAGTTATAAAACCCCAAAAAAATATTGGACATACACAAGATATTAAAATTATATAAAGAAGGAAGAACAAGCATACCATTTTGCTTGTGCAGAAGAGCCATATTCCAAGCAATGACACTCAATTTTTTCTCTTTGTCATCATGGTGAAGAAAACTACAAAACATGGTAGAAAGTTTCTTTCTAAGACCTTTATGCAAAGTAGTACGAAACTAACAATAAAGAAAACTCTAAATATTAATAATAATTAATTAAAGCCTACCAACGATATAAATAAGTATTTGCTTCTAACAGCCAACTAGAAATGAAGTTTATCAAGAAGTTTAGGACAAACCACAACCTAGAAGATTCAATAATAACACCTAATCCAAAGGCAAGTTTTGCATATTAAAATTTTTCATAACTTGTTTGTTACAAAAAGAATCCATATGAAAAATTTAGACGAATTAACATGATTGTTGGAAAACTCACTGAATTGGTCAAATTGCATAAGTAAATTAAGCATGAAGTAATATATCCTCACAATATTGAAATAAAAACAATTCTAAACAATTCTAATTCTACAAATGATTATTTCCCATTACAAGAAGAAATATAAGGAAAACTACTCAGATTTCATGAGGAAAATACAACAACACATGGATTGATATTTAAAATCATGTTTACACAATAAACCCTTAACAAACTTAAATAAAAATACAAAATGATTATCTCGAACTCCTCCCTAAGAAAATCTCCTGAAGTTCGTTTGTATATTCCTCTCTTCAACAACCTCTTCACACACACCAACACTCTTAACAACAACCAATAACAGCCTCTCTAAAAACTCCTTTTTTTGAAGTGACACCTCTTTATAATAAATCTTGAAATCCCCAAGAGTCGCTTCAAAATTTGTTCAAATACATTGTATCTAAAAAAAATTGATTCAGGTGCCTAGGCGCCAGTCTTTTAGAAGCTCGAAATAGCTACCTGGCGCCATGTGTCGGTGCTATTTTTTAGGGGGTAGTCCTATGGAAGTTGTTGTCACCGGAATCAGAATCACGGCACCTGCTTTGGAGGAACATTTAATTTATATATATATATATATATTTATAAGTGAGACTTGATCAAATAAACTAAGAAATATATGACATCTGTTTGGTCTGCGAAAACCATTTTATTTGCCGACAAGTTCCCCTATTTAATACGAAGAATTAAATAGGGTTTATCGTAAGCTGGGTTCGGAAATGCTTTCCATAAGGGCAAGCCTTGCCCTTATAGTTAATTACATCCTAGATAACCGAAGTCACCTAAGAGAACTCTCGATAAAAATCAGAGGATATTATCTTCAAGGAGGTCAAAGGATTAATATTTTTCAACGAGATCGGACGAGAAGATGTGAAAGGAGGAATTATTCAAATTTAGAACATTTTATCTTTTAGAATCCAAAAGAGGAAGAACTAGGGGATGTCATAGATACAGAGGAGAACCTCGGTGACTTCCTAAGCTATCCTATGGTTTGGCTTCAGTTTAGAGGAGAAATTATTTAAGTATTTCATCCTACAAATTTTATTAATTAGGGCTTATATTTGGGTGAAACAATCACACAAATGGCCTGGAAGATTTGAGGATTTAGGACGTGACAGGCGATAACCTCGGGTTCCTAAAGTAGGTTAGGACTTAAATTGTATAACAGAGCTATACA
>NW_018237271.1:376-1364 GCF_001263595.1 Phalaenopsis equestris | reverse complement strand
GTTAAAATCCAAATAGTGAGTACCACACTAATCTTACGGGGAGGGTGACCACAATCTAAGGAGATTGCAAATAGACAGGGAGATAAGTATTGATGGGTGTAGAAGTGCTGTTTCTAGGGTGACATGCTAGATCCTTTATTAATTTTGTCTAGAGTTGTGGAACCTGAAATCCTTGGTAGATCATATAGAGACGGCACTATGGGTAATCTAGAAGTGAGAGGCTAAAATCTACTCAGCACTACCATACAATAAGGAACTTACTTTAGATTAACTAATATTCTTTATGAACTCGGAAAACGGTAAAGAATAGACATGCTCCTAAAGTAAGCTCTTATTTGTCACAATACGTCATTTAGACCTTTAAACCTTTTGATTTCGACGCAGATTTTGAACTCATTGCAAGGGGAAAGATTTTGTTCATAATTAGAACTCTCTTTTACATTTAGCCTAGTTTAGAATTTCTGCATTTACATTTAGTTTTAAGTTTACATTTAGTTTTAAACATAACTTGTAGGAATTTAGTAGCTTTACTTTACATCTAAATTTGCTATTATATTTTTTAGATTAATTTATGTATTTTTAAGTAAAATTTTTACTAAAATTTTTTTAAAAAAATTGCAGCTTCCCTTTAGGATCAATGTTAAGATTTTAATAGAAAACTATATATTACTTGAAATGATTTGTATACTTGCGTAGCGCCCCTAGTATAAAAACTACTTTATCAACTTTACATAATGTTAAATTTTATACATTAGTCTCTAAATATAAATTAGGTCAAGCTTTTGGCCATATTTCTAAACTAAAATAATTGTGTAATCGCGTGTCGAGTCAAGTTTTTTGCGCTGTTGCCGGGGATAGCAATGAAACCTTTTGATTTAAGAAAATCTTTATTTTAACTATAAAATTAGCTATAGAAAAACTGTAGTGTCATTTATATATGTGCTTGTGTGTGCGTATTTAAAAATAAATAAATAAATAAATAAATAAA
>NW_018237271.1:0-236 GCF_001263595.1 Phalaenopsis equestris | reverse complement strand
GCCTGTCCTTAATTTTTTTCCAAAGCAAGAGAACAACTCTATGATGAAAAACCCTAATTTTCTTGGACTTTTAGTATTATTTTAATTAAAAAATTATAAAAATAAAATAAAGTGTAAAAAAAATAAAATCAAGTTTGATAGGTTCACTCTTGTCAGAGAACCTTAGGAAAAATAAAAATCAAATTTTAAATGCTAAAATGTATTTTTTCTATTTTAAATTAATATAAATTATTAAA
>NW_018237270.1:0-1711 GCF_001263595.1 Phalaenopsis equestris | reverse complement strand
CCGAGCCGGAGTAAATGGTACAACCTTACCTCGAAGGAAGACAACTCCTTGGGTAATTACATGTAAGTTAACATAAAACTCCTTTACTGCCGGTACTACAACTGCATTGATAGTGTAACACAGAACATTCCAACTCCTCTGTACAACGATTTTCTTGATTTGTGAACTTGGATTACTCACTCTAGGATTAACAAAGCCTCTCTCTCCTTGATAAGCCTCTTCTTTGTGATGACTTTGTCGTATAATCTCTGTGCGTCAAAATTGATAAACGTTCTTCAATTGAAAACTCCATCCCTTAAAGTATTTCTAGAATTGGAAGCCATGGAATTTGAAATTAGGAAGTTTCTGGATGTCCAAGTCAGTTTTTAAGACTTTAAAAACACCTCTCAACGGTTATTGTAGAGCAAAATCCCACCAAAATCCACCACCGTTCAGCACGTTGAAAATGTTCGGGACGTCGTCGGCGCTCCCAATGGCGTTGTCGGCACCATAATCCTTTAGGCGGGTGCCGTCGGCGCCCCATATTCTTTTAGGCGGGCGCCGTCGGCGCCAGAGGCCAAATTTGAGTATGAATTTTTTTTTTTCAATTTGATTCCAAATTTTCCTCCAATAGTAATATTTGTCTTAATTTATGATATATAAAATTGTGCAGGACTTAAAAATACTATTATTCCTAATACATAAAAATAATTATTAACAAAATAGTAATATATAGATATATAGATTTATAAATGGGTTGCCTCCCATAAAGTGCGTGATTTAACGTCGTTAGCTAGACATACCATTTGTTTAGTTGGTTTGGTTTAACATTAAAACTTTTTTAAATTGTGGTATGTGTCCTTGATAATAATGTTTTAATCGATGCCCATTAAATTTAAATATTTTTCCAGTTTTAGGATCCTTAATAACAACAGTTCCATAATGATAAACTTTAATTACTTTAAATGGTCCTAACCATCTGAATTTCAGTTTTCCTAAAAATAATCTTAATCTTGTATAATAGAACTTCTTGTCCTTGTCCATGTTCAAACTTCTTAATAATAATCTTTTGATCATGCCATATTTTTATTTTCTCCTTATATATTTTTGCATTATCATATGCTTTATTTTTGATCTCCTCAAGTTCATTGAGCTGCAATAATCTTTTCTCACCAGCATCTTTCAGATTAAAATTAAATTCCTTAATAGCCCAAAATGTTTTATGCTCCAATTCTATTGATAAGTGACATGTTTTTCCAAAAATAAGTCTATATGGTGACATTCCTATAGGAGTCCTATAAGTAATTTTGTATGTCCATAATGCACCATAATGCAGTATCCTAATGCAGTATCCAATCTAGCAGACCAATCTAATTTATAAGAATTTACAGCTTTTTCTAAAATTTGTTTTATTTCATGATTCGATATTTCTTCTAGCCGCTGGTCTAAGGATAATAAGCAGTAGAGAATCAATGCATGCAATTATATTTCTTTATCAATTTCTTTCTTTATCAATTTCTTGATTCTCCTATTTCTAAAATGGGATCCTTCATTTGCAATAATTACTCTCGACATTCCATATATTGTAAAAGTTTTTTTATTTAAAAATTTAGAAACACTTCGAGCATGACATTTAGGTACAACAACAGCTTCAATCCATTTGGATATATAATCAACGACAAGTAATATATAAAAGCTTCCAAATGAAGGCATGAATGGTCCCATAAAATCT
>NW_018237269.1:0-386 GCF_001263595.1 Phalaenopsis equestris | reverse complement strand
GCTGATGACCACGTAGGTCGTTGGGGCGAATATTGTTGACGTCCGTAGGCCACTGGGGCCGGATTCAGGAACTGTATGAGCTGATGACCACGTAGGATGTTGGGGCGAGTATTGATGGCGCTTGTAGGCCGCTTGGGCCGGAGTCGGGAACTGTACAAGCTGATGACCGTGTAGGTCATTGTTGGCATATGGACCGTAGTGGTGAGTAGTGGTGACGTCTGTAAACCGTTGAGACCGGAGTCGGGAGCGGCATAAGCTGATGACCACGTAGGTCGTTCGGGTGAATATTGATGACGTCCATAGGTCGTTGGGGCCGGATTCAGGAACTATATGAGCTGATGACCACGTAGGTCGTTGTTGGCATTTGGACCGTAGTGGTGAGCTCT